>NW_009726111.1:0-1880 GCF_000703405.1 Apaloderma vittatum | reverse complement strand
AGTGCAGGACCTGGCATTTTGCCTTATTGAATTTCATGGAGTTGTCCTTGGCCCAGCGATCCAGCCTATCGAGATTCCTCTGGAGAGCCTCCCCACCCTCAAGCAGATCAACGTTTCCACCCAGCTTGGTGTCATCTGCAAACTTACTGAGGGTGCACTCCATCCCCTGGTCCAAATCATTAACAAAGATGTTAAACAGAAGCGGCCTCAGTAATGAGCCCTGGGGGACACCACTCGTGACTGGCCATCAACTGGGTTTATCTCCATTGACCATAATACATTGGACTTGTCCTTCCAATCATTTTTCCCCCAGCGAAGCTTATGCCCATCCAAGACAAGAGCGGTCAATTTCTCTAGGAGAATGCTGTGGGCAACAGTTTTGAAGGCCTTACTAAAGTCAAGGTAGACTGCTCTGAAGCTATCAGATTTGGCTACTTGGCTAAACCAATATTTTAAACTTTCAGAACTATCTTTTGAAGCACATAAATGACAAAAGGTGGCCAACATCCTTTTACTGAAGGATCATAGAAACATAGAATAATAGAACGTGTTGGGTTGGAAGTGACCTTTAAAGGTCATCTAGTCCAATCCCCCTGCAGTGAGCAGGGACATCTTTAACTCGATCAGGTTGCTCAGAGCCCCATCAAGCCTGACCTTCAATGTCTCCAGGGATGGGGCCTCCCCAACTCTCTGGGCAACCTGTTCCAGTGTTTCACCACCCTCACTGTAAAAAACGTCTTCCTTACATCCAGTCTAGATCTACCCGCTTTTAGTTTAAAAACAGTACCCCTTGTCCAGTCACAACAGGTCTTAATAAAAAGATTGTCTCCATCTTTCTTATGGGTTCTCTTTAAGTACTGGAAGGCTACAACAAGGTCTTCACTTCTGCAGGCTGAACAACCTCAACTCTCTCAGCCTGTCTTGGTCGTAGAGGTGCTTCAGTCCTTCAGTCATTTTTGTGGCCCTCTTCTGGACTTACTCTGACAGGTTATGATGTATGGAAAACATCTCTGTGTCCATTGAAAAGGCTCTTTTACATTCTTGCCTGAATCTAAACTTTGACTCCACAATTAATTCAAAGTGCAACAGTATCTTACCTAAAACCTCATCAGACTAATTACATGATAGAGGTCATAGAATGGAAGTGTGCTATTTGGTAGAATAATATCTGTTGATTGCAGGTCAAACGGAGTCTAAAAGTAGTTCATGAGTAGCAGAGAACCAATGAGAACTGGGGTTGTTGTCACAGATTCTGGACAGATGGATGAAACTTTTGAACATCCACTGAGCAACTTTGCTGGGAGGCCTCAGTGGCAGAAGAAATGGAAGGGGTAATACAAGGCTATTAGCTCCTCCCTTCCTGATATTTCTCTAGGCAGAGGTTTCAACTCAGTATTTCCCTAACTCATTCAGAGACTGATACAAATTTACAAACACTATGATCACATGAACAATAATCACTGCAAAATTACAGTTACCATCTATTCCGTGAAATTGTCCACAGACCTGTTCTGCTTCAACAGTGAATATACAGCAACCTGCTCCAATCCCCCATGAACAGACATAAAAGCAGAGACTCCAGATGTCACTGCCTGTGAGAAGTTCAAGTCAGAACTACAGAACTACTCAGCAGAATAAAATGAACAGCAGGAACTTAAAACTTCAGTGAGCCAGGCTGAGGCTGGAAGGACATTCAATCTGCCTTACTGAGACTTCAGATAAATCAAACAGGGATATTTTCCAGATAATTGTCTGTGACTGTGTACTCATTAGGGCTAAATCAGTGCTGGTCTTTGGGAGGTATGATGTCCAAGCCTCCATCTCAGACCATTCACAGGTACGTGTTCCAGCTGTGCAAACAGATCATAGAATCATAGAAT
>NW_009726110.1:0-3273 GCF_000703405.1 Apaloderma vittatum | reverse complement strand
CCTGAGATAAACCAGCCTGCTCTGAGATAAATCAACCCTCCTTGAGATAAATCAATCCACCCTGAGATTAACCAACCCTCCCTGAGATAAACCAACACACCCTGAGATAAACCAACCCTCCTTAAGATAAACCAACCTGCTCTGAGATAAACCAACCCTCCTTGAGATAAACCAACCCGTCCTGAGATAAACCAACCTGCTCTGAGATAAACCAACCCTCCCTGAGATAAACCAACCCATCCTGAGATAAACCGACCCTCCCTGAGATAAACCAACCCCCCCTGAGATAAACCAACCTGCTGGGCTGCAGCGCTGGAGCTGCCCCACTGGAGCAGGGGCTCGTTGGGTATCGGTGCCCGAATTCTGTCCCGGTGGCAGCGGTGCAGCTGCCCTGCCAGCCAGCTGTGCCCAGCTGTGCTCTGCCTTTCCTTCCTGCGCCAGCATCTCCAGGGGGTGGTTCTGTACAGGGAAAGGGGGTCCCTTGCCCAACCAACATTAACCTGAGCTTGGGGACAGCCGGCCCTTTGGCGTTTCCCCCTCGCCCCAGTTCTCTTTGCCTTGAGCTCCCAAGAGCTAAAATCGAGCCCTTTGTTTCTCAGAGGCTTTGCCATCGCACAACCCAACGCCGCGAGGTGGAGATCAGACTCCTGCGCCCTCTGATCCCATCCCTGTAATCTCACCTCCTGCTTTTAGGGACTCAGGCCGCTGGGAAGCAGATGGCACCACGGCTTTCGCGGAGCTGATCCACGTCCTGGTTACAATCACGACGTTACTCCCAACCCGTAACTCGTCGTGGCGCCGAACCAGGGATAAATCTTCTGCCCTCACACCCACCGGGAATTGCTTTGCAGAACTGAGTCACAGAATAAATCCCCCAAATCCGCCGAGATGCACTAAGTCCCGTTCGCAGGCGGGGAGCGAGGCTGCAGCTCGGAAACCTCGGGAGCTCTTGTGCCAAATTCGCATTTATGGACCGGAGATTTTAACTCGGCGTCTCGCTCTCCCTGGGGGAGTGCAGGGCTCTGGCAAACAGGGGGGGTTGTGGGTTTTGCAGCGTGTCAGTCACGCTGCGAGTCTGGAGGGAAAAGTGTTTGGGGTTGAGCCTTTTGCTCCCTTATGGGATGAATTAAATAATAATAATGAAAGGGTCCAGCTGGAACAAAGTACTACGATTTACTTTCTATGGCAGTTTAAAGCTTTTATTTAATCTTTTTTGTCTTAACCTGAGTGGTGTTTGAAGTGAAAATGAAGTTTCAAAAGAAGGTAATGCTTTTGGTTTCGAAAACTTGAGAATATTTGTCTTTTCCGTACCTTTCAGGTTACGTCTTGGGGGGGAAGAATGGCAGGATCCACCTGAAATGATTCCCTGAATTTCTGCCGTATGGTTTTCTTTCCATCCAAACTCTTGTTCTCCAACAGAAGTAGCCAACTCACCCACCCCAAGGGATAATTTTAAAAGTGACTTGTTGATTAATAAGCAATATTTATTGATTCCAGCTCTGTTATTCCTCCCATGCATTAAGCCTAACAAGCTTTTAAGCTGCTCTGAATGAACCAGGACTCGGATGAAGCAGGTGCACGGGGTGAGTGGGTAACGGGAGCTGCTTTCTCAAATAACTTGAAAAATGGAGATGGTTTCCAAAGGGCAGGACAAGACATCCCACCAGCCGATCCAAGTTTTGAATTTTAGGGTCAGGTCTTGTCTGGATTGTCTTCATGTTGTATTCATGAGGAAGCTGTTGAATTTCAGCTTAGGGCGAAGTCGGTCTTGCTCCTATTTACCATCAGCTTTTTCTTTTTAATTAAGAAAAGAGATTTCCTTATGATAAATCAGGCAGGGAGATTTGAGATAGCAGTGGGCACATTTAAGGGGAAAAAAATCCCCCAAACCAGCTTTCCCTGCAAACCCGCTATTCTTCCCGTTACATTTCCCTTCTGCTGAGCAACCCCCACCTGAAAAAATAATAATAAAAAAAAAAAAGTGAAAAATCCTTTAGCAAAGGGGCCGAAAGTAAACAAATGGACAAAGGCCAGGGCTGAGTTGTTTTTCTCCAGCCCGGCACAACCCACAGCCCAGGCACTGCCAGAGAACCCGGCGCCACCCAAGAGACGAGGTTTTAGGGGGGAGGCAATATTTGAGGATGTTTGCAGTCAGGCATCTTTTTATTCCCTTGGGTTTGTGTCAATATATCATGGGCGTGAGAATCACAGAGCGCCTCGTGGCGAAGCGGTTTGGATGTTTATTATCCTGGGCGTGAGCCAAGGGGAAAAACTCCCACTGATTTCAACAGGCAGCAGGGGGAAAAAAAGAAAAGAAAAAAAAAAAGCAAAGCTGAGATTTGCTTTGAAACCAGGCTTAGAGGCTCAATGGGAGCTACTGCATCGTGTTATAACAAATATAGTAACTTCTGGCCTTTTCCTGCTCGGGAAAAGAAAGGTCACGGCCATCTTTCTGGATTTGAAAGGGATTTGACACCTCTGTGCTAAAAAAAATGGTGAAACTCCTGCAGAGCATGGACACAAGAGTGGAGGGATCAAAGTTATTTGAGGGAGTAAAGCTGAGCCCCCATCGCCGCGTTCCTGCAAATCACTGCTGCCACCAGCTCCAGCACGGGAAAGGGGGGCACAAGCTCCAGGGTCAGGAGTGGGATTTTGGGGATGGCTCCCCACCGAGCTGGGGTTCTCCGCATGTTCGCAGCTTTGCCACAGTTTAAAAAAAAAAAAAAAAAAAAAGAAAAAAAAGACACTCTGACAAGAGGCTGGAGATAACCGGGCTGTAACGGCTCCATCTATTGGGTAAAGATATAAAAATGGATCAAAATGCACATGGAAAATGAAGTCAAGAGGAGGAAAAAAAATTATCAGAGGGGATTTAAAGCAGTTATCGCCACTTACAGCTTAATTGGCCACAATTACAGGGATGCTTCTTGGTACCGTTGGAAGTGAAAACGCAGGTAGCGGCTTCTCGGAGATGTGAGCTAAGCAAACTCGATGAGGCGCCAACATAAAGCGCAAGTTATTGCCAAGGGGTTGGGGCAAAGGGGCTTTTTTGGGGTGTGTGCGTGCCCGATGGAGGGCAAAATGAACCCCCCAAAGGGCTCTCCGGGCTTGGGCATGACACGGGGGAGTGGGTAGCGAGGGTCGGGAGGGGGTGATGCTTCAGTGAACGCGTTTCTCCGCGTTTCCACTCGTCTTCCATGGAAGCAGAGGACCGTAGAGCAGCTTTGCTACGGAAAGCAAAAAGCAACACCCTCCCAAAAAAACGCCACAAAC
>NW_009726109.1:0-6948 GCF_000703405.1 Apaloderma vittatum | reverse complement strand
AGCTTTGACACCTCCGGCATCATTGTGATGGGGCCTGCAAGCAGAACCCAGTCAGCTGAGCAGCGTCCCCTTGGCCGGGATGTTGAGGACCACCTCGGTGTCTGGCGTGCACCTGAGAGCAAAAGGAGAGTGAGAAGAGGCAAAGCAAAGAGCAGGGATAAACCACAGCACTTTGGTGTGAGGAGGAGGGGAAGATCCTGTGCAGCCCCTGTTCGGGATGAACTAGAGCGCAGCCCAACCTCCAGCTCCAATTTTGCTTTTTGGCTCGCCCTTCACAGTCCATCCCGGTCACTGGTTTCTTTCTACGAAAGATCACAGCTCCAAGGCTGAGTCCTGCTCCACAGCTCTCTCTCACACTGTGCTTGTGACTGAGCTTGGTGCTCGCTGGCCTTCCCAGAGAGGCAAAGCCATGTGTAACCCCTGAGAGGGAGAAGGAGTGAAATTAGCTGCCCCTTGCTGTCAATCCCAAAGGATAAACAGAAGCAGAGAAAGCCCGTCGGAGCAGCATCTGCTTTCTAGCAGCGAGAGGACAAGCGCAGCAAACTGGGCTCACTCGGGACTGCGCTCATCCATCTCCGTCTCAGTCCGGGACAAACTGTGCGTCCAGAGCGCCCTTAGCACCGAGCTCAAAGGTGCTGCTGAAATGCATCGGGGTTCCCTTGAAGCCAGAGGAGTTTTAACTGGGAAATGGAAATAGCTATGTGGGGGATTACAGCTCCTCTGGGTGCAGTGGGCTGCCAGCAGCACGTGGCAATGCAAAGAGGGTCAGCAAGAGTCCTGAACACCTCGATGATCCCAGGCCGAGCGCAGCTCTTGTCCAATTTTCCTCTTTCAAGAAGCAAATCCAATGTCTGGAACCAAATGGTTACTCAGAAAAAAAAAATAATTAAAAAAAAGGACTGGTGAAGTCGTGTGAAAAGTTGCAGGGAGGTCAGTGGGAAAGGGCTGATGGAGAGGGCTCTGGCACAGGCTCCCGCCTGTCAGGGCGGGTAAGCACCAAATGCCTGACTTGTGATGTTACAGAAACTTTCCACTTGGGCCTTCCTGCTATTTTTAACTCTTCTCCCAGCCACCCTCAGTAACCCCGGCCCCACCAGCTGCTGAGGCTAATTAATTCCCTTTTTTTCATCATTTTTTTTAAATCAGAAAAAAAAAAAAAAAAGAAGTCACACTAATCCATCATGCGACCTCTCGCCTCCCCTCACTGTATCCTGATGCGTTCCAGGCTTTCCTCCTCCTTCGACTTGTGCCTCCGCAGCCCCGCAGCTGTACCTGGCTTCCAGCTAAAAACCCCGGAGCGGGAAATCCAGCCCATCTTGTCGCCTGCACTGCCACCAGTTTGCCTTGGTGAGCATCTGCTCATCCCAAGGGATGAACATTTTCACGGAAAACGACCCCAGCGTGCAGGTGAGGAGGAGCTGCAGGCACCTGCGGGACGCGCGGCGAGGGAACAACTCCCTTAGTAGACGTCTCTGTGCCAAGAATAATTTGTAGAGGCGGTTGCTCTAAATAAGCGCACGCACGCCGTTCAGCGCACAATTGCAGGTTTCAGGCTGCAGCACACTTGAGTTTTAAACGCGTCTGAACTATTTTTCCCTCTCAGGTTTGTACCCCTGGTCAGCAGGCAGCACAGAAACCTGAGGCACCTCGGCAGCTCTAAATCTCTTTGGTGATTTGCCCTGCCCCGGGCAGGACTCTGCTGCTGCAGGACAAGGGGCCTCCAGCCTGCCGTGGGAAGGTGGAGAAAAACTTGTGAGGGCTGGCTGCTGGTACGCTTCAGCCCACAGATTTGGCCTGTCTGGGTCTGTCCCTGGAGAGAGGAGCCTGTGATTTAGCTTGCAGGACTTTCTCCCCACCAACGCTAGGCAAGGATTCACCTTAGGCTTTGTAATTCCTACACCCAGTGTTGGCACATGCTGGTAAACCAGAGTGGGGATTACCCACAACCTCTGCTCGGGAAGTAATTGGCTGCCAGAAAACTGGGGCAGGGAAAAAGCCCTGAGAAAAGTAACAAAGTTTTGCCTTTTTGCCGTTGGCCAACACCGCCAACACAATTTTTTTTAACTTATTAGGGAAATAGTTGCCTGTCTTTGCTCTCACAGAGCGCTGGTGCCACTTCACACCAGGTGGCTCTAGATGGGTAAGAACTGCCTCGACAGGGATGCTCCTCGTGAGTCCCCTCAGTTTTGCTTCCCAGCCATGAAGCGAGAACGACAATAAATTAAGAGTTGGTGCAGGTACAAGGGCCTTGAAAACTCTGCTGGTCCTGACCCTCCCTGACTGCAGCCACACATAACCTCCTCTTGCAGGCAAAGGGAAGCCCAGAAAAGAGATGGGATGTGACCAAGGATCAGCGTTAGAGCCGTGGTTAGTTCCCAGCAGCTCTTAGGCAAGACCACGAGACTCTGGAGCCATCTTCCTGAGCAGAACCCCGTGGGTTTGTACACTGGGCTGGGGGTAGGTTTAACAGTTTAAGTGGAAATGATGGGGTAAGGTTATCAGCACGCAACGCCAAGGACTCTGCAGGCCAAGGCCACAGAAAAAGGGCTGTGCCTTCCCCCAACCAGCCTTACTTCGGTCTGCAGAGAACAACGTCAGCAAAGATCAGCTCTCTTGGGTCTCTCGCACTCTGGCGGAGCGTGTGGATGCTTCTCTTCAGCTCACCAATATCCTTCTCCAGGTCCCTGATAATCCGAACAAGTGACTTTACTTTGCAACAGAAGCAGGAACTAAGGTTTTTAAGATCTTGCAAAGAGCAGAGCTGGAAAACATCCCTCGTGCAAGTAAGCCTCTAAGTGGCTTCCTGATACACCTGCTGGATGTCCTGAGAGCTCACTGAGGCCAGCGGGAATGGAAGGCAACGAACCCTGCTAGGGCAGACAAAATCCTCACGAAAGGCAAGGGCCAAGGGTGGCTGGCTCTGCTGCTGGTGCTTCCCCAGCTCACTCACCTTCTTTTGCCTCAGTATGTTACATCGCAGAGCATGGTTGTTTATCACCATCTGCTTCAGGCCATCCTGGTGCAGCAACATCTCCTGTGTGAGCAGAGAGGAAAACCAGCTGAAGAAACTCCATGACCACCGGAGTGAAACCCTGCCACTGCCAGGTGCCACTGCTGGCCACGTCCAAACGCATCACCCTTCAAGAAAACACTTTCTTCTCAAACAAGGTTCAGGCTCCACCTCTAGAAGGAGACTGTGGGTGAGACCACACTGTGCTGATCATGGCATAAGACTGACAAGCTCAAGAGACTCAGTTCAGTTTCCCAAGGAAAGCTTATTAATATTCCTTTGGTAACATACCACCTGCGCTTACAAATTCACCTGCAGAAGGGCCCTGCACCAGAGCAGGCTGTAAACAAAGCCAGGAATTAATATTTTCTTAGTGCTTTCAAGCTGCTAGCCCAGGAAAAGCACTGAGTGTATGCTGCGAGCAGGAGCTCTGCAACAGGAGTTCATCCTATTTTGAGAAGAACGACAGCAGTCCCTGCTCTGTAGTGCTGCATATAGTTTAATTTCCTCATGAATTTATTACAAACATATGTGCACTGCCACAGCGGTGTCACAGCCAATTAGCGAAGCAGCCACCTAAATAATGTAATAAAACAGGGACCGTAAAAGCAGGGTGAATGTTGGGTCACCATGCACTCACCTCCACGTGGCAAACTCTAGAGTGAGTCTGAGAATATTTCAATGCATCAGACTCCAGCAGCAACACAGAAGGGCTCCTGACGTACCCTCCCAGATCCAGTACAGCAGCAGGAGGGGAGCAGCGATGCTCTGTCACTCTTTGGGTGCTGGCTGCACTGTGCTATTGCTAATGGACAACGTGTGGCAGCCCCTGCCCTGTCATCCAGCTCCCAAAAACCAGTCCCCCTTGCTGAGAGGTCACATAAACTTCACGAACCTCCACGACTTTCTGTAGTAGTGTCTTTTGTTCCTCCTGCGCCTTCTCTTTCACTTCCTCCAAGGAAGCCTTCACCAGTTCTTCTGTCCTCTCTGTCTCCTCCTGAGAAGGGCAGGAAGCAGCGCACAGAAACAGCAGGGGCATTAGGCAAGATGACGATCTTGTCCCTTCCTCCCCTACCCTCTCCTTCCTCCCTGGCCACACTGTGTGGCACCTTCTTCAGCTTCTTCAGGCTCTGGATGTTGTTCTGCAGAAGGACTATGTGGACAGCTCCTTCTGGATACTGCCCGTCGATGTAGGGCCGCAGGACGCTGAGCTCGTCCTGGAGAACTTGGACCTTTGATGTGACTTTATCCAGCTCCTGCTGTAGCTCTGATTGAAACACAAAAGAGAAAATCTCAAACCAGGGGTTCCAGAGCTTTATTTCTTTGCTAAGGAGCCTGTCCTGCATTTGCCTGAGCCCTTCTCTCTATGGTGGTTACACTTCCTGAGAGAAGTGGGAACAGGGCCCCAAGTCAGACCCCCTCAGCCAGACCCTGCCCCAATGGGACGATGCAAACAGCCACCACGGAGCGACAACTCCGACCCCCTGGGCAGAGGCCACCAGGCATCACCGGGCTCTCTCCCTCCTGACAGGCTGACAGAAAGATCAGCCGCAGAGAGCGAACAGGATTCGCTTTCAGAAATGGAATTGTTTGACATTTATAAGATCAACACACTGTCTTTAACCTAATAAGATGGAAAGCAAAGCTAGCAGGGTTGTATAGGCTGCATTTCACAGCGATGTGTGGAACTCACTTCCCAGATTATTTTCCATTGTTTTCTCCATTTCCTGGAGCTCTGCCCTTGCTGCATCCAGCTGGTTCTGGTTGGAGGTCTGCAATATCACCTTCTCCCTCTGCACGGGGAGAAATCCAGTCACTGCTCATTCCACGGAGCTCTGAAACGTCCCCCTGCGCCATCCCTGACCTTCCTCTCTCGTGCTGTTGCTCAGATTAGCAGCACAGAGGAATCTGTCGCTGCAGCCGGTGCCAGCTCGTGCAGGGGAACTGCTCTGGGGAGCAGAGCGGTGCTTCAGGAGCCAGCTGGAGCCACGGGTGTTATGGAGGGATGGATCTGGGCTGTTACAGGGGTCATTACTCTTGCTTAGGACAGTTATAGTCAGGGTGTAAAACACGGGCACAAACCAAGAGCACCCTGCAGGATGTCCGGGCATCAGAGAGCTCCCCCCAGGACCAGGGACGCGCCAGTCACACTCGGTGGTCAGTGCCTGACCCTTCCCCAGCGCTAGCAGGTAACGGGAAGTTTCGCATTCTGCTGAATTGAGTCTGTCAGTCAACCCCTAAGCCTCACCTGAAACACTTCATACTGCTGCAGCAGGCTCCTGGCTTGCCTGGCAGTGCTGTCATCCGTGTGCTGGATGCCCTTCACCAGCCAGCAGTTGGTCTCTACCAGGCAGGCGCTGCACTGCTTCAGCTCCTCGATGGCATTTTTCTGCAGATTGGTCAGATCCTATGGGAACTGGCAGATTAAATTGTTGCAGATTCCACCACTCACAACAGCCCTGAGTTTTCTTAGCAGCCTGGGGACATTCCCGTCCCACGGTAACAGCAGTCTCGCTGCCAAGGCGCTCTGACTCCCCACACACAGCACAGCCCTGCTCTCACCTTCCTTACTGCCAGCTGCAGGATCACCTTCTCTTTTAGAACTACCTTCCACCTACTAACAAGCTGTGGCCATGTCCTCCACCCCACCTTCTCTTTGCTACCCTGAGAAAATCTGATACCCATAGTCTTTTCTAACAGCTCACAATTCCTAAATCCTACTGCTACAGCCTAGATCCTCTCTGAGTTTCTTTTAGTTTTTCTCAAAAGAAAATATCAAGGTTAGATTTCACAGCATTAAGCAGAGCAGCATAATTACCTCCAGCGTATTAATAAATAAACACATGCCATTTTGCAAGAGTGAGTCAGACTGCTAGAATTTCCTCCATAAAGGCAGATGGGGGTAACTGTGGATTTGCTGCCTACACCTGGGTATCTGTGGCACTTACTGTGGTCATTTTGATCTCTTCCAACATTTTAGCTAGTTCAGCCTTCCTGAGTTCTAACTTCCTCTCAGTAAAACTTGTGTATTTCTCCTGGGATGACGATGTCTCTGAAAGGAAGGGTGGTTTTGGTCTTTTATACTCAGCATAAACACAACTGGTGAAACAACAACAGAAAAAGGTCTGTGCCTATGTCATAGTCCATCTTGAACAACTTACATCCACACTCTCCTGTCATATGTGCCTGAGGGAAATACAAGGAACAACTGAATTCAAACCCTCTGCAGCCCCAGCAAAAGCCGGTTGCAGTTAGAGCCAAGCCTACAAAGCGCTCCCGGCCTTTTTTAGTTCTCCCACTTTATTCTCAGCATGTCCCCTTGGATAATTTTCTTTTTGTGGCTTGTGCTCAGTATCTTCCAGCAGAAAGCACCGGGTTGATGCAAAAGGGACAGCAAGGCAATGTGTAAGGGAATCTCTCCCAACCTGGCTTGTTTTTCTCCCCTTTCTTCTTCTTCTTGTCCTCATCAGTGAGTGGTGGCAAAGTCAACCTGTGTGCTGGGGATTTCCTCTCTTCTGCTTCTGCCATTTGCTGTAATTCTAAACTCAGCACGACAGTAGCACAGAAAAGATGGGGAGTCAAAGGAGTTTTGTGAGCAGAGCCCTCTCCGACGTGCCCCACAGCTCTGACCCCCTCCTGCAGCTCCTCTGGGGCTTCCATGTGCCCCTTTGTGGCCGTTACCAGCAGCAAGTCTCAGGCCTGTTTGAGAGCTGCTGTGTTTCCAGCCCCAGTGCTCTAAGCGCCGTAAACCCCACTGGAACATCAGACTTACCTTTCTCTTTGACTCTTCCATGGCACTCGGGACCGGTGCATCCGTCTCTGCACCAGCTCTGGAAGGGAAAATCATAACCCTGGGGGGGAGGCTGAGCCCCACGGCGCTGCCCGTCCGTACGGATGAGCGGCCAAAGTCAGAGCAGGGAGGCAGGGACCCCCCGGGA
>NW_009726108.1:0-2377 GCF_000703405.1 Apaloderma vittatum | reverse complement strand
GGGTGTTTCGTGCCTTTTTTTTAATTCAGAAAATTGCCTTTTATCTTCCAGGCATCTAATGATGACATTATGGTATCGTCTTCCATTCCCCACCCTCCTCCCCTCCCCACCTCTCTCCTCCTCTCTCCTCCTCCTGCCCCTTCCCCTTCTCACCTGCCCTTGTGTCGCTGCAGATTGAATCTCACAAGCTGACGTTCCGTGAGAAGGCCAAGGCTCGAACAGACCACGGAGCGGAAATCGTCGTCTCCAAACCCCCCAACCTTTCCAGCAGCACTTCCCCCCGGCGTAGCACATCCGTCAGCGAGAGCCTGGGCTCAGCCGCCTCCTTGTCACCGCTGCAACAGCCAGCTCCCCTGGCAGCGCTTTCTTGTGCCCCCCTCCCGGCCCCGGCTCCCGCGTGCTCCCCCGAGTAACGACGCAGCTTGGCTCTCTTAACCCGGCCTCTGGCTTTAGGTGGGAAGGGGACAGCGTTTAGCAGGGCTAGCGTCCCTTTCGGCCGCGGAGCACCCGGGAGGCTCGTCTCTGCCCGAGCGGGCCGGGCTCCGCTGGTCCCTTCTAGGCGGGACAGGGCTTCCTTCCCTCTCCGCGCCTCGTCCCGTTTTTGGCTTTTTAGGGGCATCCCAGAGCGAGCGTTTAAGTGTCGCGTGTCGGGGACGGGTCCAGGGAATTTTTTTCCCCCAGGCTGCGGGGAGACGTGTGCTGGGCCCGGGCGGCGGGTGGCTGGGTCGGAGCTCGCCTGCGCTGCTGCCGGCTGAAGCCAGGCCAGAGTTAATAGGGATAAGCTGTGATCTTTCTTTCTTTCTTTCTTTCTTTCTGTCGGCTTTTTTTTCCTTTTTTTCTTTTTTTTTTAAGGAAAAAACAAACAAACCAACCTTTTCTTCCTCGCCGCTTCGGTTTTCTGCTGATCCTGTTTGATGATGATATATATTATACACACACGTTTAGGCTGTTTTAACTGTTGACTTTAACCTTTTATTCTTTGTGACGACGTGCTGATGATTTATCGTGCTACAAACCATGCTAAGTTTCCTTTTCTCTTTCCTTCCTTTCCTAACCGTAGGAGAGTAGAGACATTAACCGCTGCTGCAGTGCTGGCTTCTTATTGACATATCCAGCAACCGTAACGTTTTGTTGTTGTTGTTTTGGGTTTGGTTGATTTTTTTTTTTTTTAAATATTTTAAAACGATGGAGCGAATTCATGGGATTTAAGCCATGTCTGAAATGAAAGGCACAAGAATGTGTTAAAGGAAAACTCGCTGTAACAGATCAGGTGAAGCCTGTGTTGACTGCACCGAGACGCGATACATAAAAAAAAAACAACCCAAAACCTCCTTAGGGCCAAACCGCCAGGCCGGGGAGCGCCGGGACCTCCTGGGTGGTTTGTTTATTTATTAGGGTGCACAGCCCGAGCCCTGGGATTTCTCTCGTTTTCTGGCCAGGGCCCGAGGTCTGGAGGAGAGGCAGGAGGAGGCTGCTCTCGCGGTGGAGTTGCAGGTTAACGCGGGCGTGAGTTTCCGAGGCAAAAGCAGGTCTGTGGCGTGCGTGCGTGCGTTGTTTTTTTACCGGAGGCTGATGTAGGGCTTGTAGCCGTATCGTCGCGGGTCTGAGGGGAGGCTGAGGTGGGGAAAAGAAAGGAAAAGCCACCTCTCCCCCCGGCGCAGGGTGAGGCAGGGGAGCAGAAGGTCTGCGGAGGAGCCAGGGGGGCGGCGGAGCCCCCGGCAGGGGCAGGGGAGGCAGGTTTGTAGCGCCAGGGAGTTGCAGCTCTGACTAGGAAGGAGATTTTTACCTACTCTCGGGAGGTGTGAGCTCCTCGTTTCATGTTTGCAAGCGACACTAAAGGAATGAAATGTAAATAAATAACGAAGCGAAACAAACAGAAAAAAAATAACAAGTGTTCTTGGGTCGTCAAACTAATTTAAAGCGAAAAAAAAAGAAAAGAAAAAAGAAGAAAATAAAAAAGGCGGAATAACAAAACACTGGGATCAAAGTGAACTGAACCAGGCATGTGCTAAGGGGGGGCTGTTCGAGGAGGGGACGGAGGGAAGCTGCAGCTTCTCATGCTTGTGGGAATATTTCTTTGGGAAGCCGACAATGACACGATAACCCGGAATCTGTATTTACACACAAAAGATTCTTCTTATTGCACTTGTATTTTTTATATTAAAGTTTGCATGATTTCTAATAAAATGGCATTAAAATGTACTAGTTTGCATCAAAGTCGTCTGCTAGTTTCATAAGTGCTTTTTCCTCTGAATACAAATTTAAATAAGCAATGCAGATTTGCACCTGAGAGGGGCGGTTATATATACCCCAGAAAACTCCCAGTGCTTCCCTTCTTCCTCCTCCACCTCCTCCTCCTCCCCACTTCTCCCCTCCT
>NW_009726107.1:5095-20887 GCF_000703405.1 Apaloderma vittatum | reverse complement strand
GGTGGGGAAGGAACTAACGCAAACGTCCCCTTCGCTTGTTTGGTTGTACGCGAAAAATCCTTAATGACATCTAAAAGGGGTGGTGGGACAATAGCCCACGCGGGGTTTGGCAGGAGACGTACGATATTTACCCCGCCAGACCATCCTCGCGGCCGCTCTGCCGGGGGATTACAACGGCTGCCGTCCCCGCGTTCCTCCATTTATTTATTTTTGCCGGTGGCGGGGGGGACGCGTTGGCACGCGGCTGCTTTGTGCGCCTTGCTTCACCTAGGAAAAGGACACATTAAGGTGTTTCCACAAACCCCCGGATGACAAAGAAAGCGCTTTTCTTTTCGGCTTGTAGGCAACAATGACAGAAGCCTTTAAAACCATGATTTTTTTTTTTTCCTCCCCCCCAACGATTGCAGAAGGCTTCCCCTAAAAGGAACTTAAATACATATCATTAAATCTAAAGCGTTGAGCTCCGCTCCCGCTAACTATGCCATGCTTTTTGTTTCTGATAGTATTTGTCCGTTGCAGAGAGCAAGCCAGGGATGCGGAGCCTCCCCCGCCCTCCTCCCTTTGTTTAAGTGACAAAATGTTTCTATGTTCTTGTTTGGAAAATAAACCTTTGTGGGGTTTTCAGCTTTTATTTTTATTTTTCTTTTCATTTATCATAGTGTGAAATCCAAAATCCCCTTCTTCCCAGATCTCGGGAATCCGGGTTCCTCATGATCAGTTTTCCCTCCTTTATCTAAAAACACAACATTATTTTACAGTATTACTCCAAAAACGCAGCAGTAATATTTTGAATTTGAGTATTTGGAGCTTCAGGATATTGCAAATTTTTTTTTTTTTTATAAGCGATGAATGAAAAGCAATGATTTAAGTGTGTAATGCACAATACAGATGCCATGCATTGTAAATACATTTCAGGGGCATAAAATCCAACACAGAGAGTCGGTGTTCCACGAAAGCTGGGAGTCCAAAAATAACTGTAAAAATGAATTGTCTGTCGGGATGAATCTCTCAGATCCCAGCCAATATTTGCAGGGTTACAATATACAACTCGGTTACTTATTGGCATAAATATCTCATTTTAAAATGCCGCTGATAAACTGAAAAAGAGGTGAAGGAGATATTTGACTGATTACTGGATGCCATGGATTCCCCGCATTTAATTTCATACTTACATGCTATTTACTTATCCTATGTTTATGGGTATGTGCTTTAGCTTCATATAAATCTCGCCTGTCTGTCTGTCTCGCTGCGTCCTTTTCTCTTCTGCCACCCCATCTGCTTCTCAGGGTCCTTCTCCTGAAACCACATCACAGGATCTGATGGAGATAATGGGAATCTGCCTCTGGTCTCTATCATAAACATGCCAACATGGGCTATTGTGTCGGGAGCCAGCGGTCACCAGATGGTGCTTGGCTGCCCAGGGTCTGTGTCGCTCTCTCGATAAACCAACAGCTCCTTTAGCACCGTGATTTTGTTTTTCCCCCAAGATCTACCTGCCTTGGCTGAGGAAGGTGTAAGGACCTAGGGTGATGGACCCCAAGGGACAAAATGCTTTTGGGCGCTTCACAGCCTCAGCCATGCAGCTCTGAGCTGCTTTTGCAGAGCTGCCGTTTGATAATCCCTGTGCTCAGCCGTGTTTGCCCTGCCTGCGTTCCTGGGTAGGAAAATTAGCACGTTGGTTTGTGTAGCATTGAATGCTGTCTTCACGTGGAAAGCGGTCCACATCAACTTGAGCAGACATCTTGCTTCCTTTATGTACTGGGCTTGGGAAGACAGGGGAGAGAGATCTTTGCATCTGTGGATGCAGGAAAAATCAAGCTATCTCCTCATGCTTGGGCTCCCAGAGAGCTCCTGAATGCGTGCGAAAGAACTGACTCATGCAGGTATTGTTGGGAGATGCAGGTGGTTACACAAAGCGACTGAGGTATGGGGCTTCCCCGTGAAAAAATGTCCCAGGGACAAATCCTTCTCTTCATTTGATGCCCGTATGGCCTCAGGAGGTCCCAGATATTGTTGTGCATGTGAGCTACGTGGAGGGGAGGATTAATGCAGAAATAAAGATTGAAAATAAAACCACTGAGAGCGATGGCTCTTCCTGAATGCAGACAGATGGAGAGAGCCTGGCATAATTACATTTAGCAAAGGGCTGCCATGAATGAAACCAATTAAAGGAGAAGCAATGCTCATATGAGAGAGAGAGCGGGAGTGGAAGACAACCACCTCTCCGGGTCTTCTCAGGCATCCACCTTCCATGGGGGGTGAGTCATGGGTGAGGTTGCACATGCACCTGCCTCCTGGCTTAGGGCGACTTGGCTTTTCTGCCAGGGCGAGAAAAAGAAGGAAATGGGAAACATCGGGCGCTGGCGGAGCCGGCGTGGAGCTGGCTTGCAGCCAGCCCCAGCCTCGCCGTCTCCATTGTCTCATGGCTTTAATGCATGCCTAGAAATCCAGTATTTAGGATTCAGGTTACCATTGTAAAGCAGAAAGGTCGTGCTCAGTGCCGCTTGGCGTGGATTCCTCCGACAGCTCTTTTGCCTGCGTGCCCCGTGTTGGGATGGCGTTGGCAGGAGACCTGGGGCCAGGAGGCCGCGAGGAGCACGTCTTCGCTGCCTCTGGCACGGTGCGCACCTCGGGAGGGATGCTGCTGGCTTTGTGATTTAGGGAGGGCAACAGGAGGCAGAGGGAGGCGTCTAGAAAGCCATGCAAAGGAGAGGGTGTCCGGTCAGATTCACCTATACTGGGAGGCCATGACTGAGTGTGCCTTGCTGACAGGCTTAGTATAAAATCTAGCAAGGCAGGAATGACGTGTCTCTTCCTCTGGCTCTCACTTGGATAAATTTGGTGGGAGGATCACAAGCAGCTGCTGCTGGTGACCAAGGCTAGGAGAGGCTTTTAGGGCTATTCCTGCTAGTTTGATTTGTAGTCCCAGAAATGGGTGTTTTCCTGCTTTCCTCCCTTCTTCTACTATCCTGCTTTCAAGGTCAGGCACCTTTTGGGTAGTAGGACAGCTGACAAAGCTGGACCAGAATGATTCATGAGGGGTTTAGTGCAAAGCTTGGGGTTTGGGGTGTCTATTGCAACCCCCAATCAACTGTAATCAAGGACTGTTTGAAAGTCTCAGTTCTCACTTAAAAGTACTGAAATGATGCTAACAAGAAATGTATTTAGGGACATCACCATTGCAGGGAAAACTCTGGAAAGAACTCATAAAGCTTAGGGATTACCAGTCTGAAAAAAAACCCTCCAAGAACTTGTATTTTTGGAGTCAGCTTTAGAAGTTTTGGGGATCCAGACTCCTGGTATTCAAAGCTCAAGACTGACAGTCTGAGATGTTGCATAACACTGAACAGGGAGTGAAAGACAGCCTGACATCTCCTAGTACCATGGAATGCATCGGGTTGGATGGTGGCTGGTTTGGGTCCCATTTAAGCCACTAGACATACTGATGACTCTCAGGAATGGTCCCAGCCACTGTCATATGGTCCTGGGCACAGAGAAACTTGGAAGCAAAGGTCTGTGGTGTGTGCTTCAGCCTCTGGAAGGCAATAATTGATGATGTTGGTCCCTGGCACCCTGTTCTGTAGAAGACCAAGTGAGGGATGCACATCCGTGTATATGTTTGTTGAGGCAGTCAGAACAAGGCATTGGGATGCAGGCTGGCCTTGCCTATGGACATGTTTGGGGTCTGTGTCAGTCTGGGACAGCTGACAAAACAGCATTTGACTTCCCCACTGCCAGAAGTAGGGATAAAAAATGCCTTTAAAAATTTATTCGGCCCTTGCTTTAACTGAGAGGTCACGTACTGCGTGCAGCGCTGCAGGAGGCTGCTTAAGAGCCAGAGGAGGTACTGTCTCCGCGGTGTCTTCGTGGGACCATGCAGGATCTCCCCAGGCTGCTGCAGACATGTCCTAAGCTGCCACCCAGACCAGTCTTGGGGAAATGTGCTCCTTCAATCCATTTGGGATACCTTTCATAGGCATCACCCTGGCCCTGGTGGCCACTTGCCTGAATGTGCTGTAACCAGTGTGAGTTTTCATACAGCTTGCGCAGAAGTGTACTAGAGCTCTCCAAAATGAAGGGCAAACTGCATACACCGGTCTGGGCTTTTACAAGGGTAAATGGGTAATGTGGCAAACCAAGCTGAGAGCTTGGGGAAGAAACAAGTAGTTCATGTAGATAAGTGCTGGCTGAGGAGACTGTTAAGGGGAGACTGTTTCCTTGCAAAGGGAAGATCTTTCCTGCAGCTCGTTGCATTTCTGTAGACTCTCACTGACTTCTGCCTCCTTCTATCGCCAAATACAAGTGCCTGCTATTGCTGCAAGAGCCTGAGGACACAGTAGGATGTGGCTGTTCGACAGCATGCAGCATGGCTGAGTGCCGGGAAACAAAGGCCTGAGGTTTTGCACTGTCTTTAGCCTTCCTCCCTTCCTTCCTAGCCTCTAAAAGAAGCCTCCCTGCTGATACCACGGTGTATTTCTGTGGGTGCATGGCTGGGGAGAGGACTGCCTTCCTGGGATGAGGATGGCAATGATGTCCCTTATTCTGGACTTGAGTCATGCACACAGGGTGAGGTGTGACTGGAGGAACAGGGATACACCCCCTCTGCTTGGGCTGTTCCCAGCTCTGGCTGTCTCAAAGCCCTACAGAGCACCCTTGGACCTCCTTTGGGAAAGAGCTGCCCGTGTTGACCCGTTTGGGCACGAGGCATGCAGAGCTGCCCACAGGCGCCGGCCACAAGCTAGACTTTGCCCGCTCCCCGCTGCAAAAGCAGAGCCCACCGCTGAGGTGAGCCTGGGATTACTGGCACTGGTGCTCGACGGGTCTGGCATGCTCGGCTGCGGGACCAGGAGCTGCGTGGGGTCTGCTGATGAGGGATTCTTTTCATCCTGAGAAATTTTCATGCCTGTGTCCTCTGATCAGGCCCGCTCAGGCAGAGGAATGCTGGGGTGTTCTAATTGTGTGCTGCACTCTTGAGGGACTCGCTTTATGACTGTGCAGAACTAGTCTGTGTTTTCTAGGCCACCTTTGAAAATGGCTGAAAATTTGCTTTCCATAGCCTTAAAACCGAGCTCACTGTTTGGCTCCTTAAGTAACAGGTAGGGACTAGAGATATCCTGTGACCTGAGAGCCCAACCAAGCTGTGAATGGCTCAGTGAGGGTGGAAATGGATTTTGCAGTTTGATTGAACAAAATCAAGTTGGCTGTTGTTACCCCAGCTTGGGTGCAAGCACCACGTCGGTATCACCCTCCCCGAGCATCCCAGCTCTTCTCTGCTGCCTGAAATTGCTGGGGCAGCAACATGTCCTTTGGCAGGGCTGTCTGGTTCGGGCAGGACTAGAGTGGTGGCCATCAGGACTGGCACCTCTTTAGCATCGTCCCTTTGTGGCTGTGATTGGAAAGGGCGGGTGGGCATGAAGCCACTGAGCCTGGGGAGAAGGGACGTCTCCAGTGACGACCACTCTTTTTGCCACGCAGCCCCGAGGAGCAAAAGGCTGCGTGACAGCCCGATGGAAGCTCTCTGCAGGTCCTCCTGCCCGAGGAGCTGCCGGTGACACATTTCTGACACAAACTGAGAGGAGATGCCGGTGCGAAATCCCGGTCATGTCATCTGGGATCAGGTACCAAACCCAGCAAGCAGGGAAAGAAGCAGCTGCCCCGAGCACTGGAGGACACGATCCAGAGCTAGTCCCGGGGCATCTGCTCTCTGCACGTGCCTCCAGCAAGGTGCCACCTTCAAGGTCTCCCGGCCCCGCACTGCAACTGCTCCTGGGGCTCTGGAGCTCTCTGGAAACGCTGCTGGAGTCATGCTGAGGGTGCCGCAGGGATGGCGGCTGAGGATGTGGTGGGTTTGCACAGGGCTTGCGGTCAGACGACAGGTGCCAGCTTCGCAGGGCTCAGGCACACACGTCTCAGGGGGAGCTGCTTTCTTGCAGAGCCTATTGCTCCCCCAGGAAGATGGAAAAATTCTGGTCCTACAGGGATGAACACTGTCTGCACTTTGACAGCAGACATCCCAGGAACCAGCAGGAAAAAGAGACACACACTGATTTTTTTTTTTTAATTTTGATTTTTTTTTTATTTTCTCCCTGTTTCTGTCTGCCTATCAGCCTGTCAGCCAGTTAGATGCTAATCCACAGCAGCAGCAGCAGCACAAATAAAACTAGACTAGAGGGATGCTAATTTATGCCTGGATTTCATGCTTTGTTTTACTTCCCCACTTTATTGGACAGAGTAGGCTTTGTGAGTGACGTAAAATGTCGCGTGTGCTCTCCCCATGGCAGGTTCCTGCACATGCAGCAGGAGAAGTTCATTTCTCCGTAGCCCCTGCAGCCTTGCATGTGCCCTTCTCTGCCACCCCTGGGTCATTTCGGGGTGGGGATGGGTTCATTCCTGATAAACCCCCATCTAACGAGGACTCGCTCTGAGTTTTGTTGCGCTGCATTTGAAATGCAGAGGTGTGTTTCCAGTCTCATCTGTGATGGTGCCAGCGTTTATGCATCTAAACTGTAATTTTTTACGCTCGTGCTGGGTAACCAGACCACAGCCTCTGCAATTTGCATGAATAAATGTCATGTAAAATCATCTGCTTGTGGGTAGTGACCAGCCGAAAAGTTATGTGGCGAGGCAATCTGGTCTGAGTGATCTGCAGAGCTGTTTAATGAGATGTTGAGATTTACACCTCATGATGTCTGAGGGAAAAGCACATATAGATTTAAGGTCACAGTCGAGAGGCGACCTTACCTATGTAGTGCAAGTATGTGAGGAGTGTTATCATTTGTTGCTTGTGAAACCCAGAGTGTTAAACTGTGCTGGTGAGCGAAAGAGCCTTCGAAATGCACTGTCTTAGAATAAAGTAGAATTTAAATACACAAGTAGACGTTAATAACAGAGATCTTGCATGGTTTCTTGCAAGGGTCTTGCCTGGGATCCACATTGGGACCTGTGGGGTATCGGAAAGCAAAGCTCAACCCCCAGAGGTGGGGAATGGTTGTATTGAAGGATTGCTGAGGTCTTCAGCTCCCATTAGAGGTAAAAGGAAAGAGATGCCCAAATACCTCTGAGTCTCTGTGCTTACAAGGCTGGTCCTGACTTTCCCCTGCAGCCACGGCTTCGTGAGCAAAACGGCAAATAACCAGTGAAGAACAGCTGAGACAGAGCTGGAGGGAGCTTTGAAATGGCCGTATTGGCTGGAAACAATGAATCTCCCTTGCTTTTTCACTCAACTTTTTCACAACTCCCACTGACCTCTGCAGAGCAAGTAGGAGGGAAGGTCCCAGAGTTGGGTTTTGTACCAAGATCGGCCCTCAGCTGCGCCAGGTTCGATCCCAAGAGAGGATTTCATTGTGTTCAGTAAAAGCTGCCCAAATTTACAGCATGGAAATGAGAGTAGAATCGTGAGCATCCTTATTTCTCTTTACCATCAAATAGCTTTTCTCAGCCTTGAGTCCTGGCAAGCTGAGCTCTGTAGGGTTTTATTTCATTCAATAACTGCATTGCCCTATTGAAACCACAGCTCTGTCCCCGAGTCCCTTCGTGTCACTGTATGTCGAGTGCTTATCCCCATGTATGGGAGCAGAGGAATGTGGCAATAAAACTGCTCACAGCCACTTGTTTGGACAAAAAGCACAGATTTGTTTACTTGGCAGGAGCTTCCCTTTTTAAAGCAGAAGTGTTTGCACAAGTGACTTTCGTTTTGTCGCAGTGGTTGTGGGAAGGAAATGCACATTCTTGGGTTTCTGTGTGACGTTTTGCCCTGCCTCGTTTATAGTAATGTCTAGAAATCACTTATCATTCCCCTTAGAGAAATCAAACAAAGGTTTAGGTGGTGGATCTGCCCACTGGAGCAATGTCAGGGGAGCTGGGCTACCTCTGCCACACCAAGCCAGGGCTCTTTTGGGTTTGTGTCACAGCTTTTCTCTTCAGTGACTAAGCTGACGGACAGGAATAATTCCGTACTCCTAAGGTGCATCTGTTTGTGTGGGAGGACGTGGGATTGTGGCATTTGTGTTTGCAGCTTTTACTGGGCTCCTCAACCGGGCTCTCTTTGGGCTGATGTCTGCTCAGATGGGGAGGAAACCTCTGGGCATCATCGCATCCCGTGTCGCGCAGGTCCTGGTGCGCAAACGGTGTAGGTGTGCAGAGGTATCTGGCTTTGTGCGGGTCTCGGAGCCAGCCTCTTTGAGGTCTCTTTGTTTTGTCTCCCTCCGGGTATCTCGCACGGATGTATTTGCATATATGGAAAACGTTTTCATCATCTTCTCCCCCTCCCTGGCTCCCACCCCCTTTGCTCTGCTGACTCGTGGGCATTTCCAGCTGAACGGTGTTTGCGGAGGTCAACCAAGCACGGTGGGGCCGGGGGCTGACACCCCCCCATCTGCGTCTTCACTGTTTCCTTCCTCAGGCGTGGCTGGGGGGTGTCAGGGCATTGGGGGCATTTTTTTTTTTTCCTCCTGCTATTTAATAGCTAGAAGTAGACAGACAGTTGGGTCCTAAAGGGAGTCTTGTCCACTCCCTGAGCCTCCAGCCCCGACACCCTGCTGCTCTCTCCCTTTCTAGTGCTCTAGCATGCCTGGCAGCAGCACCAAAGAGAGCAGTCCAAATCGCATGGTGAGTCTGCTTGCTTGCTCTAATCCACAAGGCCAGGTTTAAACACTTTTTGTCCCTGCCTAGAAAGCCTTGGACTGGTTATACCAATAAATCCCTTGCTCCTCCATGAAGATGTCCTTCCCAGGACATTTTAAGTCATTAATCCTCCTCAAGGCATCTCTGGCTCAATCATCTCTTCTCAAACCCGTATCTGCCCCCTCTGATGCCAAAGACTCAAATGCCCTGAGGCTTCGTCTCTCCCGTCTGCCATCTCTCCGGGCATCTCTGTGCAGCCCTGCCCCTGCCCCGCCATCCCGTCCCACCGTCCCGCCGCCTGCCTGGTGCCAGTGGAGCGGCCAGGGACGGAAGAAGTGAGTGGAGGAGAGACAGGGCAGCTGCGAGGCTTGTGTTAGTAAACACTTCCTTGGGTTCACATTTTAATTCCTTACCCCCCCTTCCACGTCTTCTCCCCCATCCTTTCCCTTTTCTATATGCTCACACAATGAGACCATTGTCAAGGGGTGATTTGAATGAGGGGTCTCCGGGCATGTTCCCAGCATTGTCAAACAGAGTGGGAAAAAAACCACAACTCCAGCCTAGCCAGGAGGACCAGACCAGACTGAGACAGATGCCTAAATTAGTGACAAAGCCTTTTGAATGTCCCTCCTAGACAAGGGTTGCCTTGTGCATGCGTGCGTGTGTGTGTGCATGCTCGTGGGTGTGTATTTGTGGCTGGGTGGCAGCTTGCATGTCTCCCCATGTTAATTAGTTTTGCATGCATGTCTGATAAGGTGCCAATGAATATATTTGTACTCCTTCCATTGGCGAAAGCTGTCTCGGCGGCGGGGGAGATGCAGGGTGGCGGGGGCTGTGCTCGGTGCAGCCTGGCAGCCTGGGGTAATTGAGCTGTGCGGAGCCAGGAGGAGAAGGGGTGAGGACTGCTGCGACTTCTGGTGCATTGGGGGAGCTGGGGCTTCCCAGCGATGGGATCTGCTACTTTCATTGCAAATCAGGGAGAGTTTAAAAGAGAACTGAGGCTTATTTTTTTGGATCACTGGGTCTTTCACTCCGTCTTTGCTGATTGTCTGGCTGAGGGTGTGTAGGCTCTTTCTTCTCCTCTGCCCTGTGTCTCTCTCTCAAGTCCCTTAAAAGGTGTTTATTTCCAATGGATTTGTATCCATCTTTGTATATACACATACACATGCACTCACTCACACAAAGCCCCAGCAACAAAACCTCCACCTGCCTCTCCAGAAAGGGAGTCAAATCCACTACCAGTTACAAAATATGGGAGGGAAGTGAAGCGTGTGGGTGCCAGAGGTGGAGCAGTGGAAACAGGCAAATGGAGAGACAGAGATAACATGCTCTATAAAGGATTTATCAACATTTGCTCAGGATAGATTTATTAATTACTAATGCAGAGAAAAGTCTTTCTGCATCCCCAGTGTATGGACCAGCACATAATGTCATTCCTAGAGTGCTGTTATCATGCTTCCATCCATCCATCCATCCATCTGCATTCTGTAGGTTCACCCAAGAATTCATTGTACGTGTAAGGGTGTAAACACCAGTTCATATCTAATTAATTTCCTGTCTAAATTAATTTTGCATTCTTTCCCCTCACAAGACTTATGAGCCCACACACATTTCTTGAGCAGACCAAGGAAGAAGCTCTAAAGTGGGCCAAGATATCTTTTCTCCCTGTGCTCTCGCCTGCTTCTGAGCAGCTGCTGGATGTCAAATAAGCGCAGAATTCCATGGCACAAGGCTGAAGCAGGGGTCATTTTGGGAAATTTTGCTGCAGCATGGCTTGTCTGCTGTGAAGTTTGGTGGCACCCAGCTTCACGCTGGCTCCACTTTTCCTTCTTTTCCATACTTGGTGCTGGCAGTGAAGGGATGGAGAGCAGGAGCAAACACACTGTGGTGCAGGGCTGGTCCTGCAGAGAACCTGCGTGGGAGGTGGCTTGGTCAGAGCAGCAGAGCATGAGGTTTACTCCTTCTGATGGGCTGGCTTGGGCAGATGAGCTGCGGGAAGACTAGCTCTCCTTTGTGCTCAGAGAAGCCCAGGAAGGTGGGCAGGGCCAGGCTGCACCTCCCCAGTGACCTGCACGGAGCATCTGCAAGAGAGCACTCATGGCCAGCCCAAAGAGTGCCCCAAAATCTTCACTGCCATTCCAGGAGTTGGTATGGTGGGTAACTCCTGAGTAATGTGTAGGAAAAAAGGGACTCCTATGAAACGCAGGTCATCCAGTTGGAGAACAAAGGCAATTTCATGTGACTTATCAGCGGTGCCTAATTGCGCAGGGTGAATAATGAGCAGCCGGGGAGACAGCACTGCGGTCCCTCCCAGCAAGCTGCAGCCCCACGTCTGGAAATGCCGAGTTGGTGCCAGCAGATCGTGGGCATCCTCAGAGAGATCCAGCCCCAGTGCTCTGCATCTGTGCCCATTTCAGAGCCGTTTGGGCTCCTCCCTTGTGGAGTGATTGTGTTAATCCCACACGGATGTGAGAGGGGAACCTGCTGTTGGAAAAATTCACTCTGTGGTTACTTAGTCCTTTTGTTTGTTCACAAGGTGACTTGTGTCATCCATGCCTAACCCAGGTACAAGGTGCCCTTTAATCACAAAGAACCAGGCACCAACATCCTGCATAGGGCTGGCAATTCTCTCCCTTGTCCCCAACCAATGGCCTTGCTGGGGACCCCTTCCAGCTGATCTCCCACCCCTCCATCCTCCTTTCCCATCTGCACATCCCTGCCTCTCCTTAATTCTGCTCCCAAGCTCTGGGCAGGGCTACGGAAACCGCTTTGTCAGAGCTCCTCACCAGGTTGATCTGCAGAAGGGTGGGGTTGGTTTTTTCTTTCCCCATTGGGATGACTATTCCCACACAAGCAAAGCCTCTTAATGAATCCGTGGCAGCAAAGTAGGTAACGTGCTCGCCCCGCCAAGGCTGCTTGGCACAGCTGGAGTCACGTAACCGGGCTCGGCTGCCAGCCGGGGTCAGAGCAGGAAGAGTTAAACTGAGGACAGTGCAGGGACAACTAATCCCCAGCACGAAGAGTAGCAGAGACCTCCCTGTCCTTCATCATCCTCCCCCTCCATCCACATGCTCTTCCTCCCTCTCTGCCACATCCTATTCCTCTCCCACATCCTCCCTTTACATCTTTCTTCCGTCTTTCTCATCCTCCTCTTCTCCATGACTTTCTCACTGCACCCCCCTAGTTTCCCTCCTGCCCCCGCTCTCTCCGGCGCGGTCTCCTCTCGCATGCTCCGTCATGTCTCCAGAGCTGGTTTTCGAGTGGGACCGAGGGACGGTGTATTTGGGCTGCGGTGGAGGTCACAGCTATATGGGGATTGTTTAAAAGAGATTTGCCCACATCCCAGCCCATGTGACCAGCCTCAGCTGCAGGTCTCTCTTTCTTAATCTGGAGATAAGCATGATTATCCGAGGAAGGGCTGTTCGGAGCTTTGTAACTGTGACAGGGGAGCTTTCAAGTCGCACTTTGCTGGCAGAGCAGCGTTTAAAGCCGGGGAATCAGATTCCAAGCGTGGCTTTGCATCTCTTTTCTGCTGGGAGCATGGTGCAGGGCTGGCAGTGGGGATGGGAGCTTTATTAGGACTTTGCTTATGATGCGGAAAAGGAGTCAGGGGAGGGAAACAGGGAGAAGAGAGAGGTGAAAAAAATCCCAATTCACCATTTCCCCATCAGTGGTGGTGTAGGAGAGGTGCCCTGATTCCAGAGTACAGGCAGGCCTGAATGCTGGGGTAGTGCAATAAGGTCCAACAAAGCTGGGATCTGGCTTATTTTTAGCCTGAGGTCATGTCTCCTTGTTCTTCGCTCCCCTAGCTCGCTCCATCGAGCCCCTCACACAAGAGGTCTCCAGGGCCCTGTTTGGAAATGAAGTGTTGTTTTAGCAGCTCCCATGGCACAGCTTCATTGGGCGAGATGGCAGAGACAGCTTTGCTGCCCGATAAACACATCGTGCCCCAGCACTCAAGGCAGCTGGCTCCCTGTCCATGTCTGGAGGAATATTTGCTGGAGATGGGCCCTCATGGAGCATCTCTGCAGCCAGGGTGGGAATACAGGGACATACAGCAATTGTATAGTTTAATATCGTATTGGTGTCTTGTACTGCTGGAGGCTGAAATCTTTAACATCTCATACAAGGTGCATGGTCCCTGAAGACTTCTTTCGCTGGGACAGGCATCAAAATAGGGTTTAGTGGAAATATTCAGCTCTGGAGCAGGTGCTGCTTTGCTTCTATTTGTAGACTAGAAGCTCAGAGCAGAGACTCGTAACAGCGCTTCTTTTGATGGAGATGGGTCAAGGAGAAAGAAACCTGGATGCATGCCAGGGGCAGGAATCTGGGGCGAGGTTGAATCAGGACGAAGTGCCAACGCTTTGGACCGTTGCTTGGGCAGGACTTACTGTTCTTGCCGTATCCTCCTTGGAAACGGTTCAGCTTCCAGCGGGGCAGCTGAGGCCACCCTGATCCGAAGGACACCCTGAATCCCATGTGCTCTCCTTGCCCCCATTTTTAGCAAATGGGAATTTGCAGTGAGAATACTGAAGAGCCCCTTCTCCTGGGTTCATTTGTGGGGGGCAGTTTCTTGCCTAAGTCAGGATACCGAGGGATGGAAAACATCCCTCTTCTTTCTCTCTGATGAAGGCACATCTCAGTTTTGCCTCACTCTGTCATGGTGGCTAACCAGCCTTAAAGTCAGCCCAGAACGTGTACCTATGCCTGAAGACAGCCAGATTAAAACATGTGTCTGCAGGGCAGGTAGCTCAGTTTACCTCCACTGGTTTCAGAAGGAAAGCGGTTGCAAATGCATCATCTTGAGAGCAAGCTCTGAAACATCTCCCACGTTGCCTGCCTGTCCCCAGAGCCCCCCCACAGCTGCTCTGTGGGTGGAAGCTCTGTTTTCTTTGTGCCCCCGTGAACTTTATTTTTTGCAATTTTTCTTTATGTTATGTTTAGAAGAATCCTCTTGAGTGTCTACAGCTTATTCCAGGGCTTTACTGAGGATCTGGCCAACACACGTAGCCTTACACCAGGGCACGGCTTTTGAAGAAACTAGAAGGTGGACACAGCATCTTTTCCGTCTAATGACTGTAAGACTCAACAGCCCAAATCCCAGCCTGCAGCCAGGTTGCGCAGATAACGCTTGTGCCCCAGGGCAGATCAAGAGCTCCCCTCAAGATCCCACAGCCTCAGATCTGGCAGCAGGAATGTGGGCAGGAACATGTAGGTGTTGGCATGTGCAGGCAGGAACACATGGACGCTGGGGCAGGCGTGCCCACCTCTGCAGGCACAGTCCCACGCCTGCGCACGTACCAGCCCATCTCCATGCTCTCGCCACACGTGAATCTGCCCCACAACCTGCCTGAAACGTGGCTTTGGGGGTGTAGGGTGACTGTGAGGACTTGATGCTAAATTTACCAGTGGTAAACATAGGGAAGCATGGTAGAAGAGATTACTGGGGAGATCTGTTTGGGATGCAGTGAGGGAAGGTTTCTTGATGCGATGTACAGGAAAAGGAGCTAAAAAAGGGAGCAGCGTGGTAGAGGCGGGTGTGAGATCAAAGGCTGTGCTGGGACCAAGAGGGAGGAAAGGTGTCAGCCAGGAGCAATTTGTGTTCCTGGGTGTTGGGTGATGCTGAGGAGAGTGTAGGAAAAGCACTGGCTGCTCTGAATGGAAGTCATCAAGAGAGGAGATGGGAATGGGGTGGAGGGAACCAAACAAGAGTTGCAGACCAATGACCACCAAGCTTGGGGTTTTTGGAGAACCAAGTGCGTGGCTTTCCGTGTTGGGATGAAAGATGGGCTAGAGAAGCGTGCTTGTACTCTGTGAGGATGTGCCAGGTGGCCCACAGACAGGGAGCCGGCGGAGTCCCACAAGCCAGAGGCGCAGGGTGACCGTGGGAGGGAGGAGCTGTCACAGTGCCAGGGTGGGCTGTTTCCCAAAGGTGAGCTGAGCCCAGAAGCTGAGATGTGACCAAGATTTCCAGGAGAGAGGCAAGGGAGCTCCACAGTTGGGTTGGGAAGAGCCGAGTCATTTTCCTGAACACCACGTTAAGCCAGATGCTAGAGTTTGAACACAAGCTGGGCAGTAACACATGCAAGGGACTGGAAAGTTCATTCTCCCTCCTGTGCCTGCGCAGCACCCTCGAGCCATGCAGGGGCTGCAGCCTGCCCTGTGGCACCGGGACCTTGCAGGGACCAGTGGAGCCCTCTGGGGACCTAGGGGAAGGCAGAAGCTCTGGCAGCCGTATTTGGATTCTCCTTAACTCACCTGAGTGTCCACCATCACTGGGTGTCTGAGACCCAGGGGCAATTCAGGCCCTTCCTATCATCGCTGTTGCTCAGGGCAATTTCTTAGAAGGCCCCCAGTACCTTGATATGTGAGTCCAGTTTTTGTGGTTGATTAAAAGCAAAAAACCTTGACCAAAAATACCATAATGGTTGCTTGCAACCTCATTGCCATAGTAACAGAGGTCCTGAGGACACCTCTGAAGTAGGTCACTGCAGACCCCATTTCGTTACATCTCCCAGCACGACACGGCTCCAAATACGGGCTGCACCCACCATGGTCCGGCCGCGCATCGCCCCAGCACAGCTCAGACCTGCTCGGGGAAGGCCAGGCTGGAGAGCTGCCCTCCGGCGACAGCACCCAAGGGTGCCGAGGGCTGCCCTGCACCCAGTCATAGGAGACTTCTGCCACCTCCTGCTGCCCCTATTCCAGCTCGCTGGTGTCCCCCAAGTCAGGGCTCTCTTCCCAGCCTACCCTTTCCCCATCCCCCACCACCTCGCTGCCTCCTCCCCCCTTTCCCCCAGCGCCTCTCCTCCTGCTTTGCATAATTTTCCATTTTCAGTGTCCCCTTTTCTTTTTCTCTTCTCCATATGGTGCGTCCCCCTCTCTGCCTGGCGCAGGAGCCGTTCTTAACAAGCTCGGCAAAGCCCTCTCTCTCAGGGGCTGCACATGAAAGATGCTCTGTAAAAACAGAGGCCGGGACAGACAACCACCCTCCCCTCCTTTTTTTTCCCCCTTGATTTATATGGGGCTCGGATGTGGGAACGTTTCTGGGTCGCCCTTTGGAGCCGCTGGGTGCTCGTGCCTGTTCTCTCCAGCCATTCAATGCAGACCCCTAAGGCCAGCTCGTCCCTGCTTTTGATCTGCAATGCAGAAAGAGCAGCCGGGGCAAGT
>NW_009726107.1:4291-5046 GCF_000703405.1 Apaloderma vittatum | reverse complement strand
TCCTGCCGCACCAGGGAGAGGCCATGCCCTTCCCGCTTGGTGTCCAGCTGTCTTTTCCAGCCGGCTATTTTGGCTTCCTCCTACAACCCCGGCACCACGAGGGCCTTTCGGCCCCACCAACTCCAAGGCGATGGGTCATGGCAAAGCAGCAGGTCGTGGGATTTGCAATGGCACGTCTGACCCACCGCTGCCCCTCTCCTGCTCTGCCACGGACGCTCACCGGCCAGTGCCCGGACAGAGCGAAGGGTGCCGGTGGCCGGGGCTGGCGATGCCTGCCCAGCATTTGATGGGTTAAGCCGGTCTCCAGCTAATTTCTCCCAGCGGCTCCCCCCCCCCCCCTCCCTCCTTGTTGAGCCATCCTCCTCATACTTCTGTATGCAGCAGGCAGGGCCTCAGTGCAGGTTCCTGCACTGAGCTGTTGCCAGGGGAGTAGTTAGGCTAGTCTGAGCTATGCGGGGAAAAGGCCCGGGCTGTCAAAGTGTCTGAGATGAACCATAGCCCAGTCCCCCTGCAGCTGGGCCCAAGCATGCATCAGCCCTTGTTTGGAGCCTGGGAATGGCAAAGCCCAGGGAGGTTCAAGGGCAAACTTGCTATTCATTAGTCAGGGGTCCTTGACGTTCCCACTCTCTGTCTCCCTTCTTCTTCTTCTTCTCTTTTCTGTCCCTCTTTTGACAGATTCCTGGGTGCTTTTGGGGAAAACTCCCCTCCTCCTCCTCACCCCGGCAAAAACCCTCCACATAAACTTCCCCAGCAGA
>NW_009726107.1:3605-4245 GCF_000703405.1 Apaloderma vittatum | reverse complement strand
GCCACATCCCGCGGCTGTCCTTTCTCCCCGGTCCTCCCCGCGCTGCCACGGGAGAGCCAGCCGACGCATTCATTTCCCTCATCTCGCCCATCGCCGATGTTTTATTATCTTGATGCTTGCAGGAAATTGTAACTTGAGATAAGAAAAATGTCAGCCGCCTTCTCCTCTCTCCTGTAGCCCAAAGCGTCAAGAAGTTCCTCTGTAGGAAATGTAAATGCTTGCCCAGGTGCACAGGGCGAGCGTGAGATGGAGGGAGCCTCGAGAGGCCGCGCGAGCATCTCCACCAGGAGATAAAACTCACGGCGTAGGCGTAACACGGAGCCTCCCTCCCACCCCGCCGAACAGAATATTTCATAGCTCTTAGAAGCCGAAGCTCCCTTGTAATTATCCAAAGCAAACAGCACGTGTTATTAGTTTAAAATGATTTTTTTTCCCCCCTTCCCCGTATTGTGCTAAGGAGTTAGCAGGGGAGAGCACAGCTTTTGGTCACATTCAAGTTGGAGGGCTTGAGCCAGGGAGGTGGTATGAAAGGCTGGTATTTGCATAAGCAGCGTGCATCCCTACAAAAAAGAAAGATATCAGGGGCTTGCAAAATTCAATAAAGGCTGGGAGGGGAGGGGGGGAAAAAAAAAGGAGGGGG
>NW_009726107.1:0-3587 GCF_000703405.1 Apaloderma vittatum | reverse complement strand
GGTGAAGAAGGGAGGGGGGGGGAAAAATTGACAGTGAAAAAGGTTTTTCTAAGTAACACCCTGGCGAGATTAAATTGTCCAGAAAGTTTCTCCGTGTGAGCCGGTGAAGCAGAGGCTGGGCTGAAGGCAGGGGAGGAGCGGGATCCCTCCTTCCCAGCCTCAGTAGGGGATAGGAATCTGATTAGACAGAGTGTCCTGCATCCATTTGCCATTATTTGAGGAGGATTTTTGCCCTTCCCACCGCCCAGAATTGCGGTAATGGGGCACTTTGTCAGTGTATAAACCTCAGCACTGGCTTTGTAAGGGCACGGGAAGGCACAGGAGCAAGTACTAGAGCAGAGACTGAGCTGTAATTGCAATTATTTATGCATTGTTTTTAAAGAAAGACAGAGATAACGAATCCATATGCTACTGTGCAGGATGCTTTTCCTGCGCAGGCGAGGGAAGGCAGCGCTGGGCTGGGATTGGGTCCTGGTGGAGCCCTGCCTTTTCAGGCACCTACAACGCAGGCTGAACTCTGCCCGTGGAAAAAGCACGTGCAGGAGGTTTAGGCTTTCCTGAAGCTTCTGTCGAGTAAGTTGGGGCAGTCCAGCCCCTCTGGTTACTAAGTGCCAGAAGATGCAAACCCACCAGGCAGGCAGGGCCTCATTTCCAGGGGTGGGTTGATGTCTCGTACCAATGAGCATCCTCTCTCTCTGCACCACAGATGAGTTTCTCTGTAGGCTGCAGAAAGCTCAGCCTGAGCAGGTGAAAGGCAGAGGCCGTCACTGCGTGGGACAGGGGTCTTTAGCCTGCAAGGGCTTTTTCCTGGTGAGCACAAGTGTTCAAGACTCATCTTCCTCTCCTGGGCTTGAGAAAGTACCTGCCACTGTTCAGATCTCATCTGTGCTGACTTCAACCTCTTTTCCAGCCTTGGCGGGACATTGAGAGTGGCTCCTCATGTCATGTAGGAAAAAGCAGGGCTGAGCCTTGGCTTCTTGCAGCCCAAGTCTCCCTAAACACATGCAGGCATGAAGCGTGTCCTCTCGGCACCCAAATTCTCCAGAGGCAGGCTGCAGTCCTTGCCCAAATTCATGCACATAGGGTGGGTTTGGCTTCTGCCTCTTAAGTTTTAGTCTTGCTTCAAAGTTGTGAAAGGGAAGGGATTTTCCTCGGATTTCCATCAAGTGCTTTATGAATATTGCAATAAAAGGGTTACAGAAGATCTATTTTTAAGAGAGAGAAAAAATACCCATGAAAATTACAGCCTGGACCCCAGAGTGTAGAGTATTTGCACAGTTCAAAGAGTTACGGTGGTTCATCCAGTCGCAGCCCGGGAATGTCGTGGTGCGACCTACAGCAGATCACATGCCGACTTCTCCCAGGGCGGCTCATTAGAGAGCCACACAGAAGATTTATCTCTTAAAATGGGCTTGCAAATATTTTATAAAATTTGCAATATTTTATAAAATTACAATTTGGTGCAATAAAAAGAATAAATTAGCCATCTGATGGTTCCTTTTGCACTCTGGATCCAAGTGTATTCAAGAATTAGTTATATTAGTCTTTACTCCTTCCAGCATAACAGTTTATAGGTAAAGCAAAAGAAGAACGGCAAAGGGACAGGACTAGGTTTGGGGGCTGTGCTAGGGGATCTGTGCTCGCCGCAGGGAAAGTGCAAAGGAAATAGAGAAAAAAAAATCAGGAGAAAGGGAAAAGAATCTACTGCAAGATGCAAGATGTGTGGAGCAAACCCCAGGAGGTGCCAGGAAAGTCGAGAAGGAGACTTTCGCTGAGCGTCACAGCTTCGGCTCCAGCTCGGTGGCTTGGTATCACTTTCTCCAGCCAGGCAAGGGCGCCGAGGGCAGGGAAAGTTAACATGAAGATTAAAACATCAGAGGGCTGTGCCTTTAGTGGCTCTGACATGCAGAGTAATCCCATGCCCCAAAGCCTAAGGAGGAAGGACAAGCAGCAAGCCCTCCCCTGGCTGGTGGTGTGCAGGGTAGGAAGAGGTAGGGGATGCGAGTGGGCGCAGAGGGAGCTCGACATCTTGGGGACCCCAGCTTTGCCATTTGGAAAGGGATGAGGTGGTCTGGAGCTGTGGGAAATGTGTAGTGAGGAGGAAAAGAGGGTTGAAGTTTTGCTCAGTTGGTGAGGTGAGTTGGTCTGTTCTCAGACAAGTGCTGCTGGACCATTTCTCTGCCAGTAATTGTAACTGCTATGTTTATTTTTCTTTCCTTCCTAGATCCCAGCAAGAGAAGGGACTTCTCAGATCTGTGAGTTCCTTCTTGCAGCTGTCTGTCACCTGCCCAGATTTGCCATCTGATGTCTCCAGGTTTCTCCAGGAGGGTTCTGACCTGATTCTCCAATGGCCCCAGAGAGGAGGCAGCTTGGCTCACGAACACAGAGTGTTTCTGCACTGCTTCGAATCGTGCTGGTCCAGCTGTGGGGAAGGAGCCAGGGCAACACGGGGAGCCAGGGAATCATCCCACATCACTCCTGTACGTTGTCTTTGGTGTCCTAAATACCCCGGAGCAGGACCACGGCACTTAGGCAGAGGGATCTGAGCAAGCCACTGTCTCACCTGGCAAAATAATGCGTGTGTGAAGGTGGGAGGGAGATTTCAGCACCGGGGTCTGCTCATGGAGTAGTACTCGGCCCTTGCCACTCTTCATCCCCGGGCTGTGGGAGCGCAGCCATTCTGACAGCGCTGTGCTCAAGGCCCAGAGGACCGTGAGTCTGTCCGGGCCAGGCAGCTCCACTGCTGTTTTATTGCACACTCTCTGTTCCTGTAAGAGAAACATTCTGGCTGTATTGCTCTCTCCCATTAACCCCCACCCCATGTACTGTTGAAAATAAACTTTCCCTTTTGCAAAAGTGAGCCGTGTGATTTGGTGCAGTCTCGGGATGGAAAAGGACACAGGCATGAAGTAAACAAAATCAACTGGGACAGGGGAGCGGCCAAAAACCGAGCGTCCGGGCTGCATTGGCCCCGCATCAGGCACATTTCCCTGAAAGCGCGAGCGAATCCCTCACCGCTAAATGATCTTTATTTGGTCTGAACCCTGTCTGGGAAGTAACTGCTAAACCCAATGCAAACAGACCCCCGTGAAAGAATATAATGAATATGTCTCTCAAATGATTTGGAGCCCTTCTGCCTGCAGAGCAGGGTTCCCCATTGTGCCCAGCTCCCAGCGTGCTTGGGACGGGCTGCGCGAGGCGGCCGCTTTCCCAGCTGAAATCCGAAAAAAAAGCAAACAATGGGTCAAGGCCGGCATTGTGCGAGTCCAGGCAGGCAGAAGGAGCGCAGCCCGGCATGGCCAAGTTCAAGGCTGGGCAGGGGGCCGGGCGAGCGGGGATGCTAATGGGGGCTGCTGCGCGGGGCAAAGGGGTGGGAGGCTCTGCGTGCCGTTATCCCATGAGGCCACCAGCACCCAAAAACCACATTATGCAGAAGCAATGGGGCTTGATTGCCCTAGCAACGGGTGCTGGGAGCGCTGATGGTACTTGAAGGGATTTGGGTTGCTGGGTAGTTGATGTTACTTGGGGTGGGCTGGTATTACTGCAGGGGTTGGTGTTACTTTCAGGACTGATGATACCTCGGGGTG
>NW_009726106.1:662-875 GCF_000703405.1 Apaloderma vittatum | reverse complement strand
GCCTCAAAATACCGGCTCAGCTCTCGGAGCTGGTGCCCCACGTGCGATTCAGGCCGAGCCTGGCTCGATCCCTTCGATAAAGGGATTTTTAACGCAGCCCCTCACCCTGATGGTGGAGCCCAACCCTCATGGGACAGCAGAGAATCCCCGCGGGAGAAGCATCTCGGCCACGGCAGAGGCTGGCTGGGGCAGGGGGCCACTGCCCCACCCCCC
>NW_009726106.1:0-216 GCF_000703405.1 Apaloderma vittatum | reverse complement strand
AGCCCCCCCTTCTCACCCCAGCCCAGGAAGCCGTTGGCCTTCTTGGCCACGAGGGCACTGCTGGCTCATGGCCATCCTGCTGTACCAGCACCCCCAGGGCCCTTTTTTGAGCAACCTGCTCCAGCAGGAGCTGTCCCTGGGGTTGCAACGAGATCCCTGGGGTCCCTTCCAACCCCAACCATTCCATATACCTATGAAAACATGTCGGCGGGGGGG
>NW_009726105.1:5661-6486 GCF_000703405.1 Apaloderma vittatum | reverse complement strand
CCACTGAGCTGTCCCGCTGGGATTCCAAAATTAGCGATAAAAGCCCCGTTTCCGAACGAACCGAGCGCTCCAGGAAAACCCGTTCGCCAAATAAAGCCCGAGGTCGCGGGTGGCTCCGACCGCGAGCCTCCGAAATAGATTTTCCTATTCGTCGCCGCTCCCCAACGTCTCACGTGTTGCTTTTTTTATTCCCCCCCAGCAACACTCGTGGGTTATATTCAAAGTCCGGCTCCTTCCGGCTTCCCCGAGTCGCGACCGAGCGACCCTTGATCCGCGAGGGCAAACAAAGGGGGGAAAAAAAAATAAATATAAAAAAAAAGTGGAATTCGAGCCAGAAATCTGATCCTGGAAAGTTTCAAGTTTGTTCACTCAGTCGGTCCCTGCTACGAAAGGAGCTGAAAATAAAACCCTCGAGACGCTGCTTTTTGGTTATTTTTATTTTTATTTTTCGAAACCTCCACAAGCGTGCTGTCCCGTCCCGAAAAGGGCCCCCGCGCCGATAAAGAGAGGAACGCGCCCGACCCGAAAGCGGCCTTCTCGCCGCGCTCGCTTTCCCCGACGTCGTAAACACCGGCCCCGAGAAACGCGCCGGGAGGAAACGAGGAGGATTTAAACTCCAAATATCGAGAACTAAAATAACTCCCTCCCCAAAACGAGCGCTGCTGGTACCTGGTCCACCTGGGGATTGGAATTTCCGCGGACGCCGGGGACGTTATTTGGATGCGATGTCGGAGGCTGAAGGCGAGGAGAGGGTTTGACTTGAGGGGAAAACTCGTGATTTCTGAACCTCCCGACCTCGGCCCTGATCGTAAAAGGGAGCAAATC
>NW_009726105.1:2907-5537 GCF_000703405.1 Apaloderma vittatum | reverse complement strand
GCAGGCAGGCGAGATTTAAAGTCCTGTTAAAACGGTAAAAATCAGCATTTTGGGCCACGATGTAACAGGAACTTCAGTCCCCGTCAGACGAACACAGGTATCAACCTCGCCGCACGAGGCAAATCCAACACCTGAAGCCAAGAAAGCCCCTTAAAAACTCCGTAAAATACATGTTCAGAAAGTATTTTGCTCCGATCTCTCCTCTTTTCTGTGCTTGTACTCTGAATCCGCGTCTTTCGGACAAGCTGCATCCACTACTTGCGGTTTTTCTGGCAAAGCACACGTCAATTCCTCCTTCTTGACACAAACAGGATAAACTTCGCCCCGTCCGTAATTTGAAATTAATAACGTTGATTAATAAAATGCTTAAAAAACGGGATTGAACTCCGGTCGGCGCTGCAAGCACAAGCCTGGAAACGGTTTCCCACAAACCCAGTTTAGCCTCAAATCCTTTAATCAGCGGCCGGAGAAGCAAAATTAAGCCCCGGAGACGGCAGAAAGTCGCAGGAGCTGCAGGTCGCCGAGGTTTTGACCTGGAGAATGAAGTTGTTTGTCTGTGAAAAAGGGTCGCGCGCCCAAAATCGCCTCCTCGAGCCGCTCGGTCGGGTTTTAGGAGAAGCTTTCGGGGCGCTTCGACCCCCAACGGGGTCTTCTGGAGCGACTCGATTCCCAAAATTCGAGAGATTTTATCCAGTCGACGCCAGAACAAGGTCCGTCACCTCTTTTCCGTCAACATTTAGGGCGAAACAAAGCTCCGAAAGCAGAACTAAACCAATGCTCGAAAGGTTTCGCGTCAAAAAAGCGGCGAAAACGGCGCACAGCCGATTTTCCGGGCGGTCGAGGGATTCCCGCTCTGACTGAGCCCAAAAATCAGCCGGTTCCTTTCTTTTCCCGCAGAAACAGCCTTGAAAGGGCTGAAACAAACAATCCCAAGTTGAGTAATTTGAACTCCCAGCGCGGTTTTGTCGTCAGACGCCGCTCGACGAGCGGGACCTTCTCTCCTCCTCCCCGGCGCGTCGCGTTTTAATAAATTATTCCACCCTTTTGCCACGGAGATATTTTGTAGAAAACCAAACGAGCGGCCCCAACTCACTTGGGAATCGCTTCTGGCGTTGAGAATAAACCGAATTTTCTCCGGCGAGGTGGGGAAGGACACGTCCTCCTGCGTAACGGTCAGGAAGAGAATCCTGAAGCAAGTTTTTACCGGCTCCTCAGCACTTTTCTGAGTTGTCTGGGTTGGGTTTTTCTCGCAGCCAGCGAGACTTCATCCCTTTTCCTCGGCTTTTTCCCGCGTGCTGAAGGAACGTGGGCGCAGACGGGTCTTTCTCCGCCTCGAGTCACTTAATAAATCATTAATTTCCCCCTGCTCGGGGCCATCAAGCGCCTTAAGCTCAGTTTTAAGGAAGAACAGTTAAACCTAAACTCTCAGAGCATCCTAACTCAGCACATTCATTGATCTAAAAGACAATTTTTTAAAAAAAATCAGGCCCAGGGTCTTTACGACGCTCCATTCCAACGCCGAGCCTGAACCCAGCTGGTTCAGAATCGTGGTTTAGGCTCCAAACTTTGCGATCCCAGAATTATTTTGGGGGTTTAGTGGCCGTTCGATGATTCGATGACGCTCCCGTTTTAAAAAAGCGCAAAACCCGGCACCCTGAACCGGTCCAACCGCCCCCAAACGGGGACAAGTCGCTGTTAAAAGCAGCAGGAAGAGGTAAAGCGGGGAAAAGCGGAGCTGCCCAAGAGGAAGACGAAGGTCTGGGAGTCACCCCGGGTCCCGTTAAGCCACATCCGCTCAGCCAAGACTTTACCAACCCTTAACGGAGCCAAAAATAGAAGAGATTCCCCCAAACCCGCTCGTGCCAGCGGATCCACACCCCTCGGCCGCTTCCGCCTTCAAAGGGGTGTCCGGGGACACCAAAACCCTCCAAAAATTCACTTTTTTTCCTTTTTTCAAGCCACAACCGGCCGGAATTTCCCCCTCGGGGCGACGGGCAGCTCGGCAAACACACGGCCCTGGGCCCCAGCCCTGGTTCCGCAGCAGGGATAAGCAGGAATCTTGTTTTTCTTGTAACCTGAGAGGGTTTTTTTTTCAGGGAATTCTTCTGCCCAGGCACCGAGAAGGAGGAAAAGGCTCTTCACCACCTTCACCGCACGAACCGACCCCGCTCCGACGTCCCCGTGCTCCCCGTTCGCCGGTTCCGATGTCGAGAACCGAAGCGATAAATCTTATTTTTGCAAGAGCCGGGGCGATAAATCTCATTTTTTCCCCATCCCAGCAACCGTTCAGATCTCAAAAAATCAAATAAAAAGAGACGGAACTGGCAGAGCAGCCCCACACCTCTCCCCTTCGCTCTTCCTGCCCCCTCCCCGGGGGCAAATTAACTCTAATTACCCCTAATTGAGCAGGAAAGGATCACACCGGGGGAGTGGGAGCAGCCCAAAGTCGGGAATCGACTCCTCAAATCCGTCCAAACCGAGTTTGGAGCCGGCGGCGAAGCTCAAATTCTATTTTTTTCGCTGCCGGGACGTCCTTCCCGTGCGGATTCTCACCCAAATCTTACAAGCAGGGAAATACCTACAGGAGAGCGACTCAAATCATTTGAGAAAAGCATTTTTGTGCCGCAGCC
>NW_009726105.1:0-2834 GCF_000703405.1 Apaloderma vittatum | reverse complement strand
GCGGGGTTGGTTGTCGCTTTTTTCCCCCCACTCCTGCAGGAAAGAGCCCTGAGCATCCGGGAATAAGTCGAGGGATTTCAAATATTTCTTTTTTAAATTGAAAAGCGACACTTTTTTTAAATGGAAACACTTGAGACATCGACCTCCCGGGCTCTCCACGTTGATTTATTCCAGCTTCACCTCTCAAAAAATCTTAATTAGCAGCAGATTAAGCACAAATCTCAATCCAGAGTGAGGAAAAACCCAAGATTTTTACTTCAGGATGCTTTTTAAGATGTTTTTTTTTTCCTGGTAGGAAGAGGAGGCGAAAGAGCTTGATCGTAACCGGGCAAACAGGCCGGGCGAAGGGTTTCCCCCCAGCAAAGAGGTTTCCTCGACCCACGCGGAGCCGGAGCGTTAAAAAAAAAAAGGCAATTTTGAATTTTGTGTATTTTACGACTGTTTTCGGGGCAAAAAACCCACTTGCGGAGCTCCAGAAGGCTGGACCGACACGGTTTCCTACAAAAAAATGTAATTTTGCTGCTAATTAATTAAAGAAAACCGCACGGTTTTCTTCTCCTCAGAAAGTAAAAAAGAATTTGTCGAGCCGAGAGTTTTGGGAAGAAACCGGTGCCTCTAAAAAACGTCCTGCCCCTGGGATATTATTTTATTTAAGGGTGATTCCTCTCGCTTTTTAATAATTCCTGAGCTCATAAATTCGTGTAAAAGGGGTGACGGGGTGGTTTAAGATTTTCCCAAGAGGCAGGCGCTCCCGCTCAACGATTTCACTCCTATTTTGCATTTTTTTCCCTCAAATCAGGTATTTTTTTGGGGATTTAACTATCTCGCCCACACTCGAATCGAGGAATCGCGCCCGCGGCTCGAGCAAACAGAAAAAAAGCCAAAGCTGCTGCACACGAGGGGAAAACCCACCCCGGAACAGCTCGTTAAATAATTAATTTATCGCCGAATTCATTCCTGAAATCAGCCGGCAGCCCCGCTCGCTGCCGGGCTAAGGGCTCCAATCCCATTTAAACGTTATTTTAATTAGCAGGTGGGACATCATTTCAGTTTCCCAGCTCGTTTTCCCGGCGTATCTCGGCAGGCGATAATTAAATTAAGCCGACGCGATACCGTAAAAGACTCTTTAATTGCCGGAGCAGCCCAGGTTCGTTTAAAGGGCTAATTGCTTAATGACACGCGGATCCACGTCGCATCGGTCGGGTTTTCTTTCACGGGAGCCTCCGGAGCCGGGAGGAAAACCCCGAGTTGGGCGATTTGCCGGAATCGAGGCCATTTCCCATCTAATAGCGCGGAAAAAAGCCAAACGATTCGCAATCGGGAAGGAAAAAGGCAGCTCAGGGTTCACCAGAAAGCAGGTTTGGGGGGATTTTGTCTTAAAAATGTCAATTTTTTCACTTCACGAGTTCGACGCTGTCGTTCCTGAGCGGCGTAAAGCCTGGAAAGCAACTTAATTAAACAAAAAAACCAGCCTTGCCTAACGAAGGGCGCGAAAGCCGCGCGCCCTTGGTGTCTTCCTTTTCCTGAACACCGGATTTTTCTTTTAATTTTTAATTTTTTGGGGTTTTTTTTTTTCAGTTCCGAAAGCCACAAACTCACGTTTCGCCGCCGCGAACTCTCCAAGCGAGGCCCGATGCCCGGGTTCCGGGCGGAGGTGCCGGTTTCAGGATGTTGGCGCGAGTCCTGGTCGCTGCCCGGACGGTTCCTGTTTTCGGTTGCTTCGCATTGTTTCGTTCGTAATTTATTTATTTATTTTTAAAGGGCCTCGCGCTGTTTCTCTGGACCCCGGCCACCTCCCTCCTCCTTTCGGCAAAGTTAAAATTAGCAGCCTCCCGCCCGGATAACCGAAGGCCAACGCTCCCCCTCCCCAAAACCACGGAAACGAAGCTGCTTTTTCCCACAAAAACCAGGATGAAAATCAAGTTTTGCTCCTCCGACACCCGCCAAACGCTTTGTTCTCGACGATTTTGGATAAAACTCCCGATTTCCCGAACGGAAGCAACGAACGGCGCGAAGTTTCTGCGAGCGAGCTCAGAAAAATCTCACAGGAGAGGGACGGAACGAGCCTAAAAGGATGAATTTGGCGGTCTCTGACACCCAAGCGATCCCGACGGAAAATGCTGAAACCGCTTTTAATCCCGCGAGTCGGGAAGTTCGACGCCGTCCCCGAACGCGTCCAGAATTCCCGGAGAAATCAGAATTAAAACCCACCCCCCGGAGGTGGATTTGAAGTTCCGCTCTCGACCCGAAGCGACCTCTCGGTGCTCCCTCCCTCCCGGTATTTATATCGAATCCTTTCGGAATTATTTCATAAAAAGTTTGCTTGAAAATGAAACGTGAGGATTTTAATCGAGCTTTGGCGGCACGACAGCGGCAAACCCACAAATTCATGGGAAAAAACTCCTTATTGTGTAATCACACAGATTATCGGCAGCTTTCGAGTAAAAAAAGTAACCAGGTGAGGTTATTTTGGTGTTTTTCCTTCCAGATCAGGCAGGTCGGCGAGCGAGGCGGCAGCGGCACCACGTCGGGATTCCCTGCTTCCCCTCCTGCATCCGCAGAGCCGCTCTCGGAATTGCATTACTCCTCACGCCCCCAAAAAACAATAAAAAAAACAGTAAAGGTGCCAAGATTTCTCGCAAAGCTTTCGCTGTCGGAGAGGTTTGAGTACCTGTTGTGGGGTAACGCCCTTGAAAAAGCCGCTGGCAGGGTTGGAACCCGACGGATGCTTCGTTTTTCCACCTTTTCCGAGCAAGAAAGCTCCAAAAACAGATAAAAACCAGGACTCAGACTCTTATTCTGGATAAAAAAAACAGATTCAGACCCTTCCTCCA
>NW_009726104.1:0-873 GCF_000703405.1 Apaloderma vittatum | reverse complement strand
GGTCCAAGGCCAAGCCCGACGGCGTGGTCAACGTTGCGTCCAAGAGTTGAGTCAACGCTAGGTCCAAGAGTTGAGCCAACGTTGGGTCCAAGAGTAGAGTCAACATTAGGTCCAAGGGTTGAGCTAATGTTGGGTCCAAGAGTTGAGTCAACGTTGGGTCCAAGGGTTGAGCTAATGTTGGGTCCAAGAGTTGAGTCAACGTTGGGTCCAAGGGTTGAGCTAATGTTGGGTCCAAGAGTTGAGTCAACGTTGGGTCCAAGGGTTGAGCTAATGTTGGGTCCAAGAGTTGAGTCAACGTTGGGTCCAAGGGTTGAGCTAATGTTGGGTCCAAGAGTTGAGTCAACGTTGGGTCCAAGGGTTGAGCTAATGTTGGGTCCAAGAGTTGAGTCAACGTTGGGTCCAAGGGTTGAGCTAATGTTGGGTCCAAGAGTTGAGTCAACGTTGGGTCCAAGGGTTGAGCTAATGTTGGGTCCAAGAGTTGAGTCAACGTTGGGTCCAAGGGTTGAGCTAATGTTGGGTCCAAGAGTTGAGTCAACGTTGGGTCCAAGGGTTGAGCTAATGTTGGGTCCAAGAGTTGAGTCAACGTTGGGTCCAAGGGTTGAGCTAATGTTGGGTCCAAGAGTTGAGTCAACGTTGGGTCCAAGGGTTGAGCTAATGTTGGGTCCAAGAGTTGAGTCAACGTTGGGTCCAAGGGTTGAGCTAATGTTGGGTCCAAGAGTTGAGTCAACGTTCATTGGCTCCAAGAGCAGCTCCAAGGCCAAGTCCAACGGTAGATCCAAGACTGGCGTCAACGTTGCCTCCAATGTTGCCTCCGAGGCTGAGGCCAACGCCAGCGTTGACTCCGGCACCTCTGTTGGCTCCGATGGCAAGTCC
>NW_009726103.1:4776-5137 GCF_000703405.1 Apaloderma vittatum | reverse complement strand
ATGAGAGGCAGCATCGTGGAGGGAAAGTGTGCTTGGCCAGGCTTTGACTGCGGAGGTACTGTCCGTCTCCCTGCTTGTTCTGGGTCTTGGGGTACCGTGTCCCCGCAGCTGGTATCCAGGGTGGCCCAGGGGTGCTGCAGGGCATCCTGCCTTGCTGTGCCCTTTGCTGGCAGCTCTGGCAGGACCCAGACCCCTGTTTTGGGGTGTCTGCCTTCCAGTAGCCCCAGGCCCCAAGGAAGGAGGGAGCAGGCTGTTTGCCGGCCTAGGGCTGTGGTTGTCCTTCCTTCCCTCCCCTCCTCCCCTCCTCTTCCTGTGCCGGGGAGGCTGCTTCTCTCATCGCTGGGCATCGGTGGCAGCAGGG
>NW_009726103.1:1321-4732 GCF_000703405.1 Apaloderma vittatum | reverse complement strand
GACTGGCTGCAGGACAGTAGATCCATGAGACGTGGGAGAAAAGCTGTACACCTCTTGTAATCCCCCACCCCTACTCTCTGCCCCAGGGCCGGGAGCCCTATGTCCTGCCTCTGACACAGGGCAGCTGTCCTGGTTGCAGCTGACACCAGAGTGGTGTTTGCTGGCAGCCTGTGTCCCTTGCTCCTGGGTTTGCCCTGGCGCTGCCGCCTGCCCATGCATCGCTCCGCCAGGCTGGCAGACGTCATGTGCCCCCTCTCACCTCTCTTCTCTCCACCCCCGCAGGGCCCGGCTGTGTCGGATGGAGGTAAGGCTGCTCTTTGCTCTGGGACAGCAGACCTACGTCATGTTTGGGGGAGGGGGAAGCCCACAGCCAGCCTGGTGTCTGGGGCAAGGAGCCGGTGGAGAGCTAGGTCCTGTGTCAGCACAGGCTGTGCCAAGGGCAGGTGTGTGGCCAAGCTGAGCCCTCTGCCAGGGACTCACCAGATCCCTCATCCCTCCCGCATGGCCCCATTGCACCTGTACTTCTCTTCTGGCTGCTCAGCTGCACCCTTGGGTGCTGGGGGCTGAGCGGTCTCCCAGCGGGGGAGGGTAGCAGAACCTGGGTACCAGCCAGCCCCATGTTCCCTGAGGAAGTCTGTCTGTCTGTCCATCTGTCTCATTGTGCATCGGATATCTCAGACAGGCCATTCACCCATCTCAACCCCGCTGCAGGATCCTTCCGGCACAGGGTGCTGGTGGATGGTGTTCCCACCTGCACACGCCGGCTGTGTGCGTTTATACTGTGACTTGCACAAAGGTGAAGGGTGGGGAGCTCGGAAAAGCAGCAGCCTGCCACCTCCTCTGTTCCTGCTGCCTTTGCCAGGAAAGCTCAGCTTCCATAGCCTTGCTTTCTCTTGCAAATGACCTTCTGCTCCCAATTCTCACCAGTTAAACCAGTTCAAAAGCTGGGGTTGCCCCTGGGAACTTCTGTCATTTTGATGGAGGGCCTCCATCTGAAGGCATGGTCACCTTGGGTTTCCCCAAGGGAGCGTTTGCTCAGGGTTGGGAGCTGGGGATGACACTTTCTCTGACCTCCTCTTGCTCAGTTTGCTCCTCATCATGGCCAGAGGAGCAGAGAAGGTAAGTGCAGGTACCTCTACCCATTCTCCGAGCTTCCCTCCAGGCTGTGTGCACCCCCATGTCCCGTTCTACCTTGCTTTCTCTCCGTGGCGTGGCTGAGTGCCTTCCCCACACATTCATCTTTGTTCCCCGGGGAGATGAGTCACAGGTGGAATCACAGTGACACCCTGGCACTGGTAGGGAGGGCTGTCTCACTGGGAAGTGCCAGCTGTGGCATCATGGTGCTCAACCCACCAAGGATTGCTCCTCGCATTCCCCACCTGAGGGCTCACCAGCTCCCACCAGGATGGGGTGAATTCGCTGCAGATACAGAAGGCTGCTGGCGACGGGGAGTGATGTTGGGGGACACTCTGGCAGCCAGAACTGAGCTTTTTTCTCTTTCAGAGTTAAATGCCTCTAGAGCCCGTGGCAGCAACCACAGTGTGAACAGCCTGCCAGGACCACCGACCACCTGCAGCTCCACACAGGGGTCTGTGGTCAGCTGGGCTGAATCCTTCGAGACACTGCTGCAGGACCGCGTGGCCGTCACTTATTTCACTGTGAGTGCCGCAGCCCAGACCTTGGTCCCTGCTCCCATCCACCGCTGGCAACCGGCCGTCCCATGGCCACAGCGTCAGCCAGGCCAGCAGCTCTCTCTGCCCTGCAGGAGTTCCTCAAGAAGGAGTTCAGCGCTGAAAATGTCTACTTCTGGCAGGCATGTGAGCGCTTTCAGCAGATCCCAGCCAGTGACACGCAGCAGGTACCGGCCGTTGCGCAGCTACAGCATTGCTCAGCCTGGGTCAGACAGCTGCTGGGAGGGATGTGGGCAGAGGTGGAGATGGCTGCTGTGCCTGCATGTCCCAGGGTCCCCGGCAGACCCCTGTTCTGGGAGGCTGAGCAGGCTGGGGGCTCTTGCGGGAAGAATGAGATGGCTGTGATTTGCACCTGAAAATCCACAGCCGGGACTGTCTGTCTCATGGAGCAAGGGCTTCTCCAGCCCGAAGCAACCAGGGGGTGGGGAATGCTGCTGGGAGGACAAAGGAGACCAAGGGCAGAGAGCTAGGCTGGGGATCGTGGGAACAGAGCCAGGCAGCCGGCGCGGGGTCGGGGGCTGTTTCTACCTTGGGCTCTACCTCCGTGGAGGCCCTGAGCTTGGTGCTGGGTGGAGGCAGCTAGCTCTAATGCCTGCCCAGGTACCGAGCTGGGTACATTGGCCTTCTAGGGCTGAAATGGCTCCTTGGGGTGAGCCAGGGGCTTCCCGCAGGGTAGCAGTGGGGAGTGGGCTCCTGCTCTCACCTGATCCCCCTGGTCCCCCAGCTGGCCCAAGAGGCACGGCGGATCTACGATGAGTTCCTCTCCAGCCACTCGATCAGTCCCGTGAACATCGACAAGCAGGCTTGGATCGGGGAGGACATGCTGGCCACCCCCTCCCCAGACATGTTTCGCATCCAGCAGCTCCAGGTACGAGCAGCACCCGTGCTCCACCCCACCCACAGGATAGGGGCTGCAGGACCCCACACATTACCCAGCATCGCTGCTGTCACTGTAGGACTGTGCCACAGGGCAGTGGCTGAAGCGTACTGTGGGTGGGCAGGAGGTCTTAAGCACAGGCACCATCTCTTTGCAGATCTTTAACCTCATGAAGTTTGACAGCTACACACGGTTTGTGAAATCCCCGCTGTACCAGGCCTGCCTGCGGGCAGAGAGCCAGGGGCAGCCCCTGCCTGACCTGCGGCCCCACTCGCGCAGCAGCAGCCCCCCACCAGACCTCAGCAAGGTGAGTGGGGTGGAAAGAGGGAGGGACTTGTGCCTTTGCCTGAGAAAACGGTGCTGCTCCACTGCTTGGAACAAACTCAGCCCTGGGCTGCGGACAGACAAGTGGTGAGGGGACTGAGGGAAGAGGTGGGGCAGCCTCGTATGTCCCCATGTTGAGATGCTTCTCCATTTGCCCCAGAAGTCAAAGCTGAAGCTGGGCAAGTCCCTGCCTCTGGGTGTGGAGACAGCTGGCAGTGGTGCCAACCGCAGCCCCCGACGGTCCTTCAGGAAGGGAGAGCGGCGGGAGCCCTCCTGGGCAGGTAAGTGCTGTGCAGAGCAGGGCCAAGGGGCCATGCTGCCCTGGAAGGGTGCCCGCAGTCCCCCACTGTCCCTCTGTCTGTCCTAGAAGGCGGAGTAGGCGGTGGCAGTGCCATGCTGTGGCGGGAGTCCCAGGGCTCACTCAACTCCTCGGCCAGCCTGGATCTGGGCTTCCTGTCCTCGGCCAGCACAGCTGCCAGCCCCTGGACGGAGGGGAGTTGTCACCATGCCAGCCACACG
>NW_009726103.1:445-1208 GCF_000703405.1 Apaloderma vittatum | reverse complement strand
GGTTTCCCTCCCTGATGGCCCCGCCTCGCTGTCCTCCGTCCGGCCCGGCCACTCCATCCGTGACATGCTGGCAGGGATATGTGAGAAGCGTGGCTTCAGCCTCCCCGACATCAAGGTCTACCTAGTGGGGAATGAGCAGGTAGGATGGGCAGCGGGGAGAAGCAGCTCCTGCTCGCTGGACAGACCCTGACTGGCACCACGTGCCACTCTGCTTGCTGCCTCCTGATGGTTTGGCTGTTGCAGAAAGCGCTGGTGCTGGACCAGGAGTGCTCTGTGTTGGCAGACCAGGAGGTGAAGCTGGAGAACAGGATAAGCTTTGAGTGAGTGGGAGCTTCGGGACTGATGCTATTGCCCAGATGTGGCCAGTCCACATCATATGTGTCCCCGGCTCTGCCCCTGCCTGTCTGTACTTGCCTGCAGACAGCCTCTTCTCCCCCTCTGCAGCCTGGAAATCTCCTCCCTCAGTAAGACCATCCGCATCACTGCAAAGTCAACCAAGCGCATCCGGGAAGCGCTGGAGCCTGTGCTGGGGAAGTACGGCGTGAGCATGGAGCTGGCACTGCTGCGGCGGGTGAGGGCTCACACTTTGGTGGGTATGGCCCCAGCCTCCTGTGGTCAGGATGCTGGTGGGGTGCTCCGCATTGGGTGCTCAGGGAGCCTATGGGCTCACGGAGAGTCAGCGCTGTTTGAGATGGGCTGTGGCACCCAGCCATGGGCCAGGAGGGACCAGTGGGTGTGCGCTGGGCTGTGCAGCCCCTGACCC
>NW_009726103.1:0-265 GCF_000703405.1 Apaloderma vittatum | reverse complement strand
CCCAAGCCATGTCCCCCCACCCAAGCCATGTCCCCCCGCAGAGCTCTCACAGGGCCAGGCTGCTTTCTGCAGGCCATTGCTCCTGCTCCCTGGGATGGGCTCCATCCTGCCACTGGGGTGCTGGCACAGGGTGCTGAGCATCACTTACCTTGCAGACATGCGAGTGACAGAGAGTGCTGAGGCTGCGGCTGCCCCTTCCCTGCTCTGGAGCGAGGTGAGTTCAAGATACAACTGTCCTGTCAGAGATGCCCCCATGGGTGCTGCC
>NW_009726102.1:15797-17908 GCF_000703405.1 Apaloderma vittatum | reverse complement strand
TGCCGAGGGAAGGGGTTGGGGGCGGCTTGTGGAGGGGGGCTGAGGTGCCAGAGGAGGGAGGGAGGCTCTAGGGAGGCCTCTGCTTCTGAGTTTTAGCTTCTGTTTCTTTGGAGCCGCGTTGCTGGCTCTGAGCGTTGCTTGCCCATGCATAAAGTGAGGTGGTGGGTTTGTTCCTGGTGTGAAAAATGAACATATAAATACTCAAGGGTTTGGTTGCTGCAGGCATCTTGATGGGAAAGAGCCGGTGGAAAAACATCTCAGACTGCTTTGTGACTATTGTTGCTTTGAAGCTCTTAATTTATCAATAAAAACAGCAGTGAGGAGAGATGCAGACTTTAAGGGGGACAAAGGACCGCTTCAGCCATCAGCCACCCTGCTGTGTCCAACCTGCTCTTCCTCTTTCTAGGACCCGTTCGAGGTATCGATTTCCACAAGCAGCAGCCACTCTTTGTTTCTGGAGGCGACGATTACAAAATAAAGGTAACGTTTTACTCCTTTAGCTCTTTTTCTCCTCAAAAGGCATCATCCTGAGAAGGCAATGTGCGAAGAAATGGTTAAATCAAACAAAGGGTGTGTGAGGGAGGGAAATATTATTTGTGAATTCTCCCATTTCAGCAGATTACCTGTAGTGAGTTGAAGCCTTGGGGTAGCTTCTATTAGAAACTCTTTTAAAACGGCAGAGAGAAGTGAGAACGTGCAAAAAAAATTAAATCTAGCTGGCGGTGGCATGAGCAGTCACTGTTCTGCTTCTGTGTCATGCAGGTCTGGAATTACAAATTACGCCGCTGTCTCTTCACTCTGCTCGGCCACTTGGATTACATCCGCACCACCTTCTTCCACCACGTAAGCTCCTCTCGTTCTTATCCTCTCCAGGGGCTCCCACTCCCTTCACATGTGAAAGAGAATCTCTTTTGCTTCCCTGCATGGGAGTTTTTGCTAAATAAACTGGGCTGGACTTGTTGATCTTAGGTTGTTCCAGATAAGGTGGCTTTCTCTAGAGGTATAAGAGGTGTAAATTCTTTTTCCAGGTTCTTAAATGAGTTTTAAAAAGGGTCATTCCTGGGGGTGGTTGGAAAAGACCACATGGGGAGGGAATTCTTGGGGCGTGTATTGCTTTGTATACAGAATACTTTAGTTTATTTATTTATTTTTTTTAGGAATATCCCTGGATCTTGAGTGCGTCTGATGACCAGACCATTCGGGTTTGGAACTGGCAATCCAGAACTTGCGTTTGGTAAAAAAATCAGCTGTTTTTTAAAAAAAAAAAACCCACGTGGTTTGGGGCTGAGCTGTCTTCCTCTGCTTAGTGGGAAGAGCTGACAAAGAGAACTGCTCAGTTTTGAATATTTCAGTCGGCTTCACTTTTTGCTCATTTTTTTTGTGATGCCACGAGACTTGCATTCATAAATTCACATGTTTGGTTGAAAAATCTGAGAGGTTAAAATAATACAGCGCTGAAATCTGTGAAATTATTGATATATTGACCTTTGCTCTTTGTAAGAAGATTCTCTCTTCGGCCACGTTAACTTTATAAGAGCAGCATTTAACAATCCCGTATATCTCACCTTCTATTCCTGAGACTCACCTTGTTGCTGTTGGTGTGAATTCAAATGTTTATCGGTCTATCTCACCTTTAAATGGTGTTTTCTGTCCTTTCCGTCGTAGCGTGCTGACAGGACACAACCACTACGTGATGTGTGCCCAGTTTCACCCCTCGGAGGACCTGGTAGTGTCGGCCAGCTTGGATCAGACCGTGCGCGTTTGGGATATTTCTGGTGAGGTTGAGGGGGGACACAGAAGCAAAATCCACCTCAAAAGAATTGCTGAGGGGCAGGAGTGGTTTGAATCCAAGAGCAGGGAAAAAAAAACCTCTAAAGAAGGAGATTCTGCAGCCTGAGCTGATGTTATAGCCAATACAGGCAACGAGTGTGGCTGTCGGAAGGGACACGGTGCTGTCAACCCATCGGCTTTGCAGATGTGCTGGGCTTGGAGGAGGATTTGAGAAATATCTGAGTTGCCTTTAACCCCTTGAAAAACTCCTGGAGTTTTGGAATGCAACCCTTAAACTCGTTTAATTGAGGGCATCAAAAGAACCAGCACTCGTAATCCTG
>NW_009726102.1:15130-15787 GCF_000703405.1 Apaloderma vittatum | reverse complement strand
AAAAAACCCTTCCCGCTCGTGTGGGAAGGTGTTCCTTCCGAGAGAAAAAGCAAAAAGATTGCAGGAACGGTAGGGTTTGGAGTGGTTTTTTTTTTTGGGAGCCTAGCTGTGGGTGATGACAGGAAAATATTCTTAGGGCTTCTCTCAGCTTTTTCACTTTGCTTGTCTGTTTTATGAAACGAAGCGCGGCTTAAAACTCCAAGCAGTCGAAAAACTTGAAGCGCCTCACTCAAACCTTTGCTGTTCCTTTGTTACACCAAGCCTCCGGGTGACTTGATGGAACGAAATGCAATCCCTAAAGGAAAATCTCGAAATAAACCCGCTATTGAGGGGTTCAGGAGGAGGCGAAACACCCGGGCTGCCGCGGTGTCGGTTGGGCACGCGGCGGTGCTGGTGGCACGCGCTCAGGCCCGGCCAGCTGTGTCAACAGCGGGGGCTGGAGAGGGAGGGACAGGATATTGTGGTTATTTAAAACCTGTCCCCTCTCTGGCCTGCCAGCGCGCGGAGCTTTAACAGCACTTCTGCCAGGAAGCTTCACTGCTGCGTTCTCCCGCAAACGCTCGCTCTCAGCAGAGTTCCCGCTGCCAAATGGGTTTGGAGACGGTACAGACCTTTTTTTTTCTTTTTTTTTTTTTTTTCCTTCAGCTGCAACGTGTT
>NW_009726102.1:10055-15068 GCF_000703405.1 Apaloderma vittatum | reverse complement strand
TGTGTGGAAAAACCTGCAGAGAGATGAGGGATGGATTCAAAATACAATTCCGCTCCCAGATTTTCCCCCCACACTGGCTTCTGGCCTTAGCAGCATTCTGTCCTGGCTCTGGCAGTCTCCGGGGATGGGTTATTTCCCTGTTTTTGTCTGATGTCTGTTGAGCATCATTTGGCATGAAGCTTTTAACTCTGTTTCTGAGTGCCGCTGGTAACTTGCAGCTTCTGCTGACACGAGTGGGAAGGTTTTTTTCAGCGGGATTATGAGCGCTGGTTCTTTTGATGCCCTCACTTAAATGAGTTGAAAAGTCACGTTCCAAAACCCATCTGCGTGAGGGATGAGAAGCTTCACCCAGACTGGGCACCACAACTTGTTAAATTAGAAAAATTGTGCTGATAGTATAACTTCTGCTTCCCCCACCCCTGCTTTTCATTAAATTAGAAAGATTGTCTGATAATGTAACTTCTGCTTCCCCCACCCCTGCTTTTCCCCCTCCCTCTTTGTTCCGCAAGGCCTAAGGAAGAAGAACCTGTCCCCTGGAGCCGTGGAGTCAGATGTCAGGGGAATAACAGGCGTGGATTTGTTTGGCACAACGGATGCGGTTGTGAAGCACGTTCTCGAGGTACGATGGTGCAGCCTTTTCAGCCTCATTTAATGAAATCTCAGCTGTACAAGCTCGGAAAAATAGCAGAGGGCAAGGAAAGAGTTGAAACACCTTCCTCGGCTCTGTAGTTACGTGCTCTTGCAGGTTATGGCATTGCTTTTCCTAAATTTAAATCGGAAAGCTGGAGGTGTTTGCACTGTAACTGAACAGATACGATTTTCTCGGTACCGCCAAAAGCTCAGTCAAGTAGCAGATGTTATTATCTTCCGATATTGGAGGCAACAGAAGACATTATACTAGGGACAGCCTTCCGTAACGGCTTCGATACGCTGCTCCGCTGCCGAGCTTCAGCTTCTCTCTGCTGCTGCAAAGCTTATTTTTGCAGGCATCTAGAATTTTACTCGCGTGGCATGTCGGAACAGCGAAAGCTGTGTCTTGGCGAGCCCGTCTGTGGCCTTTTGCAGCTCTGTCCTTTCTCTGCTCCTTCCTTTTGGTCGCCGAATCGCTTCCAGTGACATTTTTTTGCCTGCAGGGCCACGATCGCGGGGTGAACTGGGCCGCCTTCCACCCCACCATGCCGCTGATTGTGTCAGGAGCCGATGATCGGCAAGTGAAGATCTGGCGGATGAACGGTAAGAGGATTCTCTAGCGGGGGGGAGCCCACAGGGAAAAGGATGTTAAGAGTTGAAGTTTATGTTGCGGGCTGGACCTGGAGGTGATTTTATACTTTGCAAACAATCCCAGGCAGCATCGGCTTTTGCAGTTTGAGGCGAGCTCCAGCAGAAACTTCTGACTGCTTTTGATTTGCACACACTGCTGAGCAGAAGCTCACAGGAGTAGAAAAACTCGACTCCGAAGGTGTTTTTTTTTTATTTTTGGTGCTCGCCGATGAAATAAAGAAAGGGGAGATGAACTGAGAGCTGTCCACTGGGAGTGGTTTTGCTTTTATCAGCTCAGCTAAACTATCTTCAATTCTTTACTAGTCTGTCTTGACCCGTTCTCTGCTAGTCTTTAGGGAGAGGTCATAAATTTGCTAACTAGTGGCCGACGCAGTTCGCTTCACTATAAAGTGCTTACTGTGTTTCTGCTGTGGCAGAGCTTAACCTGCTTGTTTAAGTGTTATTTTTCCCCGTTTTCTTCCACTTCGGGTTAGAATCAAAGGCCTGGGAGGTCGACACGTGCCGGGGCCATTACAACAACGTCTCGTGCGCCGTCTTTCACCCGCGGCAGGAGCTGATCCTCAGCAATTCCGAAGACAAGAGCATCCGCGTCTGGGATATGTCGAAACGGTTCGTGCTCGGCAAGCGTCTGGCTCGGGTCTTCTTTATGAAAATTTTTATGCGTGTCAAAGACGTACGGTTATTCTTAAAGATACTCTTGAAACCCCGGGGCTAGCGTTGAAGAATTTGTGAGTGAGAGGTCAGGTTTTTCACTTCTCTTGTCTCTTCGGGGGCCATGTTTAAGAGCAGAAGTCACTGAGAGCAAGTGGAGGAGGGCTGACTTGTGATACTGCTGCTGAAAACGTGTTAAATGAGAACATATTATTTCACAGAAGGTGTTGAATACAGTGTTTTGAGCTCTTGCTTGATGCTAGAGGTGGTCTGTATGGCAAAGCTTAGGATCTTTGCTTTGGGAACTGAAGCTTGTACTTCGTTTATATTCATTATTCCTTCTGTTGCACATCTAGCACGGGTGTCCAGACCTTCCGGCGCGATCACGATCGCTTTTGGGTGTTGGCTGCTCATCCCAACCTCAACCTGTTCGCTGCAGGTAAAATCCCAAAACCCTACTCAGTGTCAGTGAAGAGAAAAACCAAGTGGAATCCCTTAATTCAGTCAGACTGAGGAGCAGCAGGCACGCTGGGCGGGCGTTGGTTTTGATTTTTGTCGGCCCTTTCTTGGTTTGAAGGCCTCGAGGTGGGGGGCTGTCGTGCTGAGAAGACCCACGGGGGTTTAACTCACGCGGTTGAACCCTCGCAGGCCACGACGGCGGCATGATCGTCTTCAAGCTGGAGCGGGAGCGGCCCGCCTACGCCGTGCACGGCAACATGCTGTATTACGTGAAGGACCGTTTCCTCCGCCAGCTGGATTTCAACAGTTCCAAAGACGTGGCCGTCATGCAGCTGCGAAGGTGGGAGACGGGTGCTCAGCGCTATCTCGAGCCCCCTCTTGGATTCTCACTGGCAGACGAGTCGGGTCGTATTCCCATACCTGAGTTCCAGGTGACCCCTCTGTCAGAAGAACTTGCAAAGCCTGCAAGATATTTCTCAGGTCTTCTTTCTTTAATCTGGGCATAGATAGAATTCTTTTTTTATGTAGTTTTAAGCTTCAAAGTGAAATGCTAGCTCTTGCATTTATGAGATGTTCTTGCAACCAAGTGATTTTGATTGAGGCAGTTAATTTTCTGGTACTCGGTATAATTCAGGAAATGATTTCGGTCCTTTCTAACGTCCTTTTTTCCCCCCGTCTCTTCTTCAGCGGTTCTAAGTTCCCCGTGTTCAACATGTCGTACAACCCAGCTGAGAACGCCGTCCTCCTCTGCACGGTAAGTCCGTTTTCCTGCCTGATGCACTGAAGAACTTTTCCGGGGGCTGTGGGCGCTGGTTCTGCAAAATCCGATTTCAAAATGTGTTTTTTTCCCCTCCTCTGCAGAGAGCCAGCAACTTGGAGAACAGTACTTACGACCTGTACACAATTCCCAAGGACGCAGACTCCCAGAATCCGGATGGTAGGCATTTCTTATTTCACATTAATCCTTCTGAGTTTTTATTACTGTCCCCACCCGCCTCCGCTTTCCCAACTCTGCATGTATGTATATATAAAAAAAAAAAAGCTTGATTTCTCTAAGCCTCTCTCGTTGGACTCTTTCTCTGTGTTTCCCTGCAGCACACATCGTTTGGCAGGCGTCCTGCTCACTATATCACCCTGCACTGACTTGAAAAATTCATGTTCATCCCAAACTTTTACTGCCACAAATATATATTTTATAATTTTGTTATTAGGAACTTTCCGTTTTCCCTTTCGACGCAGCAGGCAGCCTTCCTGGATTGTCAGCCGAGATGGATTTTGAACCAGATCTGGTTTGTTCTGAGAGGTTTTATCCTCTGAAAAGTGGCTGTAAAAGTGACAGCACCAGGGTGCCGGTAGTATTTCTTCCTCTCGGCAAATTCCAGATCAGTTTTGTGCAATTTACAAGTCGTGATTTAGGGAAAAAAAACCCACAACAAAATCATCATCCTCTCTCCTAACTGTGAATTCTGAATTCCATTTGGGATCTGAAACTCCAGCTGGTTCCTCCTGCCTCTGTCATCACGGCAGTAAAGATTTTGAAACGAGGGGGAGTGATGGATTGAGTTCGACTGGAATCCAGCTCCCTTGCTCGTAGATTTATTGATTTCCGCGGTTCTAACGGAGGGAAGGTTTCTTTGCTGGGTGCAGCCAGCAGGTGTATTTGGAGAGAGGAAGAAAAAGGGAGCTTTTTAGTAACTTCCCATCGATTAAATTTTACTTGATATATTTCAAATATTTAGTTTGAGCCATTCAGAGCTGCCTTGGCTGGGGATGCCCAGCATGTGCCCCTCTAAATAAGGAAAGGGGTTGCTCTTCTTCTAGAAACCAGACACTTTTAATGCATTTTCAAGAACAGCATAAAATTCTAATTATCTTCTCCAACAAGCTGCTGCGTATGCAACCTGTAGTCTCTGGACTGCAGTTTATTTGACGTGTGCCTTGGAGTTGGCATCCTCGTGTCCTTCAGCTTCTTTACCCGACATGCAAGGAAAGCTGAGCTTTCTTATCTCTCTGTGTTCTGAGGAATATATTTCAATAATTTTCTGCCTGATCTACAGTCGGCCGAGTTGTGGAGATTTAGAAAAACACGTGAAGTCGTCATTGGCAAACACGATTTGGGGGTTGAGTTTGGATGAGTCCTCTTTGTGCTGGGTAGTGAATGAGGGCAGAGAGGCGAGACAGCGAAGTTTTAAATCGTTTGTTACCACGTCGATCTGTCACTTGGCATAGCGCTCGGTCTCTGAAAACTCGGGACCGGCGAGAAAAGCGACCGAGAGCTAAAGAAAATTTTTAATTTACCACAACGCCAGCGGCTTTCTCGCTTCTCTGTTCCCTTCTGCTGATGCAAAAAAAAAAAAAGCCTCCTGCAGCTCCGAAGCGCATCCTGCAGCCCTCTCCAAGCTGTCTGACACCACGTTTGTGTTAACATTTCAAACCTGAGAGAACAGCTGCGTGCTGAGGCGAGCGCAGCCTTTCTTCTCCAGCTTGTTAGATAGTTTGCAGGCGGGGAAGAGAGAAAAAAAGAGGAGGGAAGGGGAAGCTTCCATTGGAGCCGGGATGCTCGCTGCTGGGTTCGTTTGGCCGGCGAGGCTCCGCTCGTTAGCTTGACAGACGGTGCTGTGC
>NW_009726102.1:0-10000 GCF_000703405.1 Apaloderma vittatum | reverse complement strand
GGCTGGAGAAGAAGGGCGGGCGAGATCCGAAAGGCCATCGGGGAGGGAGGGAGGAAGCGAGTCTTGCGAGTAGCCCCGGGGTTAAACACGAATTAGTAGCTCCCAACAGCCAAGACGGGATCAAACAAGACTGACTTAATGTGTCGCTGCGAGAGCCTGCCAGAGGTTTTATTCACTGCCTGTGTTCTTTTTTGGTTTTTGCTCTTTCCCAGCCCCTGAAGGGAAGCGTTCCTCCGGGCTAACAGCTGTGTGGGTCGCTCGTAACCGCTTCGCAGTCCTGGATCGCATGCACTCGGTGAGGGGACGAGCCTAACGGGGTCGTCTTTTTAACGGGGTGTCTTGTGTCTCGTCGCTCGTCAGCCCCACAGATGGGAAGTGGGGCGATGGGGTTAAGGGAATTATTTGGAGATCTAAGTAGACTGGCAGAGAGCAGGGCAGCAGACCTGCACGGCCTGGCCTTGATGATTTTGGAGGTCTTTCCCAGCCTCAGTAACTCTGGGAAGAAGTGGAATGGTTGAAAAACTATTTAACTTCTTTGGCGGTAAATTATAGCTCGATTGCCGGAAGCCAGTTACAGCAGGTGAGGTCGGGAATGAAAGCGGAGCAGAACAGAGCTGTGAGGCCACCTGGGTCACTTTCAGAGCCTGAAAGTAATGGGGAAATGAGGAAGATGCAGGTTCAATGTTTACTAAAGCTCTTTGTTCTCACTTCTGGAGCAGAGTGTGGGAAAGAAGAGGGGAAAACGGTCATAGAAAGTTTTTCCTGCTTGAGTGTACTTGGTGTGAAGAAAAGTCTTGCTCTTTGCTCCCTCCTGTATTGTTATTTTTTTCCTTCTTTAAGTTCAGGATGTGTTTTGGCTTAGTGCATTCAATTTTATTTCATGCCTTTTCTCTTACTCCTCCTTGCCTTCCCTTTCTCCACTCTCCCCTCATTTCCTTCTTCTATCTGCACTGTGTTCTCTCTCACTTTTCCCTAATATTTCCTTCGTTCACACACTCAAAGGGCTTGCAATCAGGCAGCATTGGGGCTGGAAAAAAAAGGATAGACGGTGGCTGCACCCTGGCAAACTTGTGGTTGGGTTTTCTAGCGGGATAAACTCTGATCCTGCTTCGAGAAAAGCTGCAGTTCTCATTTTGGCCTCTTGTCACTGCTGCAGGAAAAATCCCGAGTTCAAATAATGCAGAATTTCTTCGTAGAATCTCCCTGAACTCTCCTGTGCTGTTCCTGATGGCAGATTCTCATCAAAAACCTGAAGAATGAGATTACGAAGAAGGTGCAGGTGCCGAACTGTGACGAGATATTCTACGCCGGCACGGGGAACCTGTTACTGAGGGATGCCGACTCCATCACCCTCTTCGACGTGCAGCAGAAGCGGTGAGATCCAGCCTGCCGGGAGATGTTTGAATACCGTAATCCTGCTGGCGGGTGCCCTCTGGGGACAAATAATAGCTATTAATGCCCTCCAGAATTCAGCAGCAGCTGTAGGCTGCTGATCCAAACAACTGTTATGAAGAACAGAGGGTAAAAATGTGCCAAGGTGCATTTATGGTGCGGGCACCACGCCAGCCATCAGGGGGAGACGTGTGCCATCCCCTTGGAAATCCTGTGACTGGGGGAACGGGTGCTGGAAAAGGAGAGAGAAATCCAAAAGCCTCGACTCCCATCAGGCTAAGCTTGCCTGATGTCTCGTCCCCTGGGTTTTACATCTCTGCAAAATGCTCTCTTTGTGCTGGTGGGTGTGTTGCTGCAGAGAAACAGGCGAGGAGTTGGTGCGTTTGGCTTTCTTTATAGGCTTGAGAAGGTTCTGGATTACCTTCAGATAGACAGGGTGTCGTGTTGATTGCTTACATCCTAGAACTTGCCTCATTTCCTTATTTGTGTGCCTTCGTCTTTCTGGTATTGCTGGGAAAGTTGCAAGTGAATTAAACACCGCAAATGCTGCTTAGAAATGCCTTCCATCCTGTGTTTTGTTAGATCTGTCCCTAAAACCCCCTCAGAAATTGGGTTTTAAAGCCACTTGTCACTCAGATTTATTTGTCATTGCACAAATGTGGAGGGAGGTTCTTTTTGCTCTGCTGCAGGTAAATTTGCTTCTGCCTCATGATTTTTTTGAGGCCCAGAATGGCAAAAAAGGGGCTTCAGAGCCTTTCAGGGCTCTTGGGTGCTGGTCGTTACCGCACAGAGCCTGATGGCAGAGCTTGCTGTGGAAGGATATTGCTCAACCTTCTGGTGTTGGTGCTGTCCTTTCCCAGAACTTTGGCCTCGGTGAAGATCTCCAAGGTGAAATACGTCATCTGGTCGGCTGACATGTCCCACGTAGCTCTGCTAGCCAAGCACGGTAAGCGGCGGCAGGCGGTGCTTCACCCAGATCTGACACTCGATATATTGCTAAGACTGTGGGGGAGAGAGAAGTGCTAATTCAGAGGCCGGTGTTTAGCAGCAGGGGGTTCCCCAGCCTTACTTCTTTGTTGGCTTTCTCCTCCAGCCATCATGATCTGCAACAGGAAGCTGGAGTCGCTGTGCAACATCCACGAAAACATCCGCGTCAAGAGCGGCGCCTGGGACGAGAGCGGCGTTTTCATCTACACCACCAGCAATCACATCAAATACGCCGTCACCACCGGGTGAGTCTGGGAGGCGTGTGCCTGCTCCTCGAGCTGGCAGGCCTCGTGCAGGCTGCCCTGGGGTTTTTCTGGCAGGTGCCAGAGCTTGTGAAAATGACGCTTTTATTACGGCGTGGATGAACCGAAAGGCAGCGAGAGTGAAACACTTGTGTTTGGTTGCTTACCCTGGGCTGGGTGGCCGCGCTTTTCGACCGACCGAGGCGCGCTTTTATAATCCAGGCTAAAATACCGTACAGAGTCATAGAACCGTAGAATGTTGGGGTTTGGAAGGGACCTCTAAGAGATCATCTCATCCAACCCCCCTGCCAGAGCAGGGTCATCCAGGGCAGCCACACAGGAACACATCCAGGCGGGATTTGAACATCTCCAGAGAAGGAGACTTACTCCCTCTCTAGGCAGCCTGGGCCAGGTCTCTGGCACCCTCACAGGGAAGAAATTCTTCCTCATGTTGGGGTGGAACTTCTATGCTCTAACTTATACCCATTGGCACAGGGACCACGGAATTATCCGCACCCTGGACCTGCCCATCTACGTGACCCGCGTGAAGGGGAACAACGTGTACTGCCTGGACAGAGAGTGCCGCCCCCGGGTCCTTACTATCGACCCCACGGAATTCAAATTCAAGCTGGCGTTGATCAACAGAAAGTACGATGAGGTGAGGAGGCATAAGAAGCTTCAGGCTTCCCTGCGAGTCAAGGGAAAGTTGACAGCTTCAGTGCCTCGGCCTCTCCTTCGCAGGTGCTGCACATGGTGAGGAATGCCAAGCTGGTGGGGCAATCCATCATTGCCTACCTGCAGAAGAAGGGGTACCCGGAGGTGGCCCTGCACTTCGTGAAGGATGAGAAGACCCGTTTCAGCCTGGCACTGGAGTGTGGCAACATCGAGGTGAGCTGGCAGGGGGTGCTGCGAGAAAGGGGTCTCCTTTGGGACACGTCGCTTCCAAGCCTTTACTTTTTGCTCCGAGGAGTATCGGGAAGAAGTTGTGTTAGTTGAGAGTGACGCTGTTGAGGACGATAGAGGCCTCACCAACAGCTGGGAGCGCGATGTAGCGCAGCGATCCTTGTAATCCTGTGCTTTCCACCGCTGACGGAAGCCTGCAGAGAAAACTGCTTTCTGCAAAAACCCTTGCGACCCTGTCGATTCTCTTGTTAGATCGCTCTGGAAGCGGCCAAAGCTCTGGATGACAAGGGTTGCTGGGAGAAACTGGGAGAGGTGGCGTTGCTGCAGGGAAATCACCAGATAGTGGAGATGTGCTACCAGCGCACCAAGAACTTCGATAGGCTCTCCTTCCTCTATCTCATCACTGGCAACCTGGAGAAGCTTCGGAAGATGATGAAGATAGGTGAGTGGCGAAGAAGAGCGAGATAAGAGGATCTGAGCATCGTTCCCGGAGGGAGCAAGCGGCGTCACAGCCCAGGCTGAGAACAGCAAAGCTATTGTGATTTTTTTTTTTTTTTCTTTAAAATTTTTTCCTCTTTTGGTTTAGCTGAGATCCGAAAAGATATGAGTGGCCACTACCAGAATGCCTTGTATCTGGGAGATGTGGCAGAGAGAGTGAGGATCCTGAAGAACTGTGGGCAAAGTGAGTACTATCAGCCTAATCCCTTACCTGAGAAACTGAATCAGATGAGCAGAAAGTGCCCCAAGAGCTAGAATATCCTTCAGGAGACCCGAACCAACAGTAGAGCGTATTCAAACGATTAGTTATTTCACATTCTAGTCCTAAATCCAGCAATGCCCCTAAAGTTGTGTTTCTACACCTTGGTGCTGTGTTAATCTTCCCTTTGTGAGAGTGTGGCTGTGCATGTGGGAAGCTTTCTGTCTCCAGGCAAGAAGAAGATGCACTCACCTTCGTTGTGTCTCCTTTCAGAGTCTTTGGCCTATCTCACGGCTGCCACTCACGGTCTGGATGAGGAAGCTGAAAGCCTGAAGGAGACCTTTGATCCCGAGAAGGAAACGGTTAGCAAACTGACTGATTCGTTACAAGAGCTCTGGGGTTTGGGCGGAAGATGACGGTGGGGTTAGTGTGACAGATCAGGCAGCTCCTTTCAGGGAGGCAGGACCCATCCCTATTCCAGTCCCCACTTACCAGACTTGAGACTGTGCTGCTTGGAGGTGGGTAGGTCGAAAAACAGAATTTTCTTCTGCTCCTCGCTGTTCAGATTCCAGACATCGATCACAACGCGAAGCTGCTGCAGCCTCCTGCTCCCGTCATGCCTCTGGATACCAACTGGCCCTTGCTGACTGTCTCCAAGGGGTTCTTCGAAGGAACGATTGCCAGCAAAGGTATCGCTTTGCACGTGGAAAGCTGCGTGAACCTGGGCTGCGTGGACATATTTGTCTCCGTGGCTCCTGAGCTGCTGCTGTTAGCCCCAGATTTGGGGTGTGTTACCAGCAGAGGTCAGAATCCAGCTTGGCATTTACACCTTCCTTGGCAAATCTCTCGAATCTTTGGCCTTTTCTGAATCTTTGGCCTTTTCCCGTCAGGTGGGACTTGACGTTTGGAGGGGAGGGTGGTGGTCTGGCAGGATTCTTCGCTCTAGACCTGACCCACTCAGAGACGAGTAAATAAAGGAATAAAATAAAGGCTCTTCCTTTTTTTTTGTAGGCAAAGGGGGTGCCTTGGCTGCTGATATCGATATCGACACTGTTGGCACCGAAGGCTGGGGAGAAGATGCGGAGTTGCAGCTGGATGAAGGTAGGTGAACCCAAGAGTTTCCCTGGCCAAAGCGCAAGCTCTGCGCGAGAGCTCTGCCAATTTTTCCCCTGCCTCTTCGACGCAGATGGCTTTGTGGATGCTGGAGAGGGCTTTGGAGAGGAAGGTGTTGGTAAAGGACAGGAAGAAGGAGGTGGATGGGAAGTCGAAGAAGATTTGGATCTTCCCCCTGAGCTGGTAGGAGGCATCCGGGCGGCTTCTTAAGTAGTTACCTGGGAAGGTGATGACAGCTCCTGGGGCTGGTTGTGGTGGGGAAACTGTGGTCTGGGTTCGTCTGGAGGCTCGGTCACCGCAGCTGTGGCCAGCTGGGATTGCATCGGGGGGCTGGAAATTTCCACGCTAATGGCTGCTCTCTGTTTTCCCCCAGGATGTTCCTGCTGGTCCAGCAGGAGGAGCAGAGGATGGATTCTTCGTGCCTCCCACCAAGGGCACCAGCCCGGCTCAGGTAGTGGCACAAGCCTTTAATTGTCCTTCTCAGGATTTTTCTACTTTGACACTTCTGGGGTTGGTTTTTTTTTTTTTTTGATTCAGTCCTTGTTACACTTATTTGTCAGCATGTTAAGGGGGATTTGGGTAAGAATGTTTGTCTAGGCATGATTCCTTTTATATGTGTTTCCTTTCTGTTCCTGTAGGTGTGGTGTAACAACTCTCAGCTTCCTGTTGACCACGTTCTGGCCGGCTCCTTCGAGACAGCAATGAGAGTAAGTTTCCCCATGGCTTTCTAGGGAAAAGATACTCTGTTTCTAGAGAAAGATATTTTTCTCTCTGATCCAATGCAAAGCTTCGTTTTGCATCGTTTGGGTGTAAAATAAGAGGTGCTGTGAGCCTGAGTGACGTCTGGGCAGCCTTTGTACAGCCCTGGACAACTTTTACTCAGCAGATCAACTCTTCTCTTCCAGCTTCTCCATGACCAGGTCGGAGTAACAAATTTTGGCCCCTACAAGCAGCTGTTCCTGCAGACCTACGCCCGCGGCCGTACGACCTACCAAGCCCTGCCGTGTCTCCCGGCCATGTACGGATACCCACATCGCAACTGGTGAGTGATGGGTAACTCCTTTTCCGGGCTCTTTTCCTTGGGCCACGTACCTCCCGGACTTCCTGACAGTCGCAGCCAGAAATAGCTCCTCCCTCTGGTGTGATGGAGGAGCCTTGGTGGCTGAAAAGAGGGAGCACTCTGTCTTCGACGGGATTTAAAGGCGTCAAAGAACCGGTTTAGTGTGTTTTAGAGACTTAAAACCAGGGTGAGTGATGCTGTTTTCTGGGACTAATGCTCTGCCTCTGACAAAGCTGGTCTGAGGCATCTAGGGAACCACAGGTGGGTTTTTACACGCCTGGAAGCTGCCGTAGAAAAACGAACTGGATTTCCCAGCCTGTGCTCATGCAGAGGGAGCTGCGCAGCGTGGGTGGCGGAATTACGGACGCCCGGATGTCTTTTTGTGCTAAGCTAATGGCAAAGAACGACAGCGTGGCTCCGGGTCAAAACATGCCTGCCGGGTTGCAGGTGAGCTGGGAGTGCGTGTGTTCCTGCTTTTTACCTGCAACCCTCTTCGGCTCCCCCAGGAAAGAAGCAGGTTTGAAGAACGCCCTCCCTGCCGTCGGCCTGAAACTCAACGACCTCATCCAGCGCCTCCAGCTGTGCTACCAGCTCACCACGGCCGGCAAGTTTGAGGAAGCCGTGGAGAAGTTCCGCTCCATCTTGCTCAGCGTGCCCTTGCTGGTGGTGGACAACAAGCAGGAGATCGCCGAGGGGAGGGGCAGACTCTTCCGGCCGTGCCCGTGCCCGTGGGGCAGGACAAGCCGAATGCCTGACTCTTGTCTCCCTCTCCCACAGGCCCAGCAGCTGATTGCAATTTGCCGGGAGTACATCGTGGGGCTCTCGATGGAGATCGAGAGGAAGAAGCTGCCCAAAGAGACCCTGGAGCAGCAGAAGCGAATCTGCGAGGTATGTGAACAGGAATTTCTTCGCCGTGAGGGAGACAAGGGGGGAAATAGCCTTCGGGTTGGAAAGGACATCGGGAATCCTCAATTCCACCATGTCCTCCTTTAAAGCAGAAGTGGCAGGGGCAACCTGGGAGGGGTTTCTTGGGGCATCCATTTATTCACGTGGTTGGCAGTGATCGTATCGCTGTTTTCCTTTCTTCCCCTGCTGCAGATGGCTGCCTATTTCACCCACTCCAACCTGCAGCCCGTCCACATGATCCTGGTGCTGCGTACCGCTCTCAACCTCTTCTTCAAACTCAAAAACTTCAAGACAGCTGCTACCTTTGCCCGTCGCCTGCTGGAGCTCGGTCCGAAACCTGAGGTAGCCCAGCAGGTACGTCCGTGAGGCGCAGGGGCTGAGAGGCTCTGCCGTGGCAGACCCCAGCGGCACTGACGCGGTGGCTTTTTCCGCAGACTCGCAAGATCTTGTCGGCGTGCGAGAAGAATCCCACGGACACCTACCAGCTCAACTACGACATGCACAACCCCTTCGACATCTGCGCCGCCTCTTACCGCCCCATCTATCGGGGCAAACCCGTGGAGAAGTGTCCCCTCAGCGGAGCCTGCTACTGCCCCGAGTTCCACGGGCAGATCTGCCGCGTCACTACGGTGAGGGGGGTCCCAACATCTACCACCCGCTCCCTGACGTTTCCCTTGAGAATCCCCTCCCGTGCTTGCCCCTAACTTTGCGGACGTTTTGGCTCAAGCAGAACGTCAGAGGACTTGGGAATTGAGATGGGATTTGCGAAATCCCGTCTAGTCTCAGGGACTGACATTACAGGGATCATTCTGGAGAACCAGAATGGTGCTGGGTTGAGCTGTCGAGTTGCTTTGAAGCATTAATCATCTCCTTTCTTGTTCCTCAGGTGACGGAAATCGGCAAAGATGTCATCGGGCTGCGCATCAGCCCGCTCCAGTTCCGCTAGGACGTGCCCGGCCCGGGGAGGTGCTGAGATCGGAGGGAAACGCTCTCATTTCCCAGCTCGGCGTGGAAAATTTCCCCTCCCAGCTTGTAGTTTAGCCTCTTCGCTGTAGCTTGTGCTGTGTCTTACCTGCTCTTCCCCACCCTGGGAATGCCATAGTGAGAGTTTTCTTCCAAGTAGTAGCAAACTTGCGTTTCTGCCTGTCCCAGCTCAGCAGTCAGGTACTAGTGTTGATTTTTTTTTGTTGTGCTTTTGTCATCCTAGCAACCTTTCTCAAAACAATCAGTTCCTCTCATGAGTAAAGTAAATTGACCGTCAAGATTTTCTTCCTGTTTTGTAGTTTAGTTGGCCTAACTGAGATAGGAGAGAAAATAGTTTCTTAATTTCCTCTTTTCACATTCCCCCCCATACCCTTCCCCTTTTTGCCGTCTTAAGCTACCAGACTTGGAGGGGTTTGGGGTCATCCTGTAGTCCTGAAATAATTTATTACGCCAGCAGGGGCTGCTTTTGCTAATGATTGGTGTGTAATTGCTTGTGTCAATGCTCAAATTACTCTTACTGGTCTAGCTGTACCCTCTAGTGTTCCTGCACCTTTCCTCGTGGCACAACAGGTTGGGGGATCTCCAGAGCCGGGCAAATCGTAGTTTCTGGCAGGGATGAGAACATGCGTGTTCTCGCGTCAGTGGGGAAGCGAAGGGCAGGACTTGGAGATCCTCCTCCCTCCTCGTGCTTTCTCCTCCCTCACGATGCTGAAATAAAGCCATGCCTTACACTAGGATTTTCAACCTTTTATTTTAATACGTAAAAATGAGGAATGGAGATGTGCTAAGCTTCTGGCTTTGCATCCGTCTCGTTTAAGGAATGTTCACAGTGGTGGGGGAGAGGCGCGGATTAGGAGGACACGAGGCTTAGGAGGAAGGGGTGGTCACAACCAGGGTGTTGTGACAGGCCACCGCGATGCCCCCAATGAGGTTCAGGAACTCCTGGAAGTCCAGCTGCCCGTCGCTATTCAAATCGAGTTTCTTCATCATCCTGTCCACCACGGCTGGGTCCTTCTGATTCTGCAAAAACGACCCGAGAGATGGGAATCCGCCTTGAGGCCGTGGTGCCGCTCGCTGAACCCCCCCTCCCTGGCCCAGGGGTGGAATTGAGAACCAGGTTTGTCACCGGTGGAGAAGGATGAGCAGAGACAGAATTCATGGAATCAGGAGGATTTGGGTTGGAAAGGACCTCGAAGATCATCTAGTTCCATGGCAGGGACATCCCCCACTAGCTCAGGTTGCTGAAGGCTCCATCCTTGAACACTTCCAAGGATGGAGCATCCACAACCTCCCTTTCCATGGAGGGCCCATCCACAACCTCCCTGGGTAACGTGCCAGTGCCTCAACTTCTTCCTTAGATCTAGTCTAAACCTACGCTCTCCCACTTCCAATCCAGTCTGGCTCCTGCTGGGAGCGAGCTCTTCCCGCTGCCCACCCCAGGAAGCTTTAATCGCTCTCCCGGGGGCCGAATGCAGCACATGCCACGGAGAAACTTGGGTTTTTTTGCTCACCTTCGTGAAGGCAGCCAGCTCGGTGTTCATGAAAGCCAGGAACTCCCTCTTGGAGAGGGTGCAGCTGTCGCCTTCGCGCCCCGCGTACCGCTGGAAGACGGCCAGCAGGGACTCGATGCAGCGCTCGGTTTCCGTGGGCTGCGGGAGCAAGAGCAAGTTCAGGTGAGCAGAACCCGACTCCTATTTCTGGGCTGTAGAGAGCGGG
>NW_009726101.1:12974-15644 GCF_000703405.1 Apaloderma vittatum | reverse complement strand
TGGAAGAAAAATCCCTCGTTTGTGGTGACTGCAACTCCCAGCCCAGACCCGCTCGGAGAAATGGAAATTTGGGATTATAAACATGTGTGTGTGTAAACAAAAGGTGTTTCTTCTGCTACCCTTCGTTTCCCACAGCATAAGCAATTTTTATTCAGACTAGAGTATTTTCTTTAACACTATACTGCTGTCAAAACATTATTCCCGTTTTGGTTGCTTTTGACAGCTGAGCAGTTCTTAAAAATACCAAATTCGGAACCTTCCATGCTAAACAGTAAATCTCAGACGGAGAAATCCCTGCACGTCATTGTACCTTGGATTTCAGCAACACATCTCAGGGAGAGCACAGCCCAAAAGGGGGGTGGGGGGGAAAGAAAGACGATAAAAGACAACACAGCAATGCAAATATTTAGTTCTTTACAAAAAACAATAATCCACTATGGATACATTCTTCCCTGTCTTTCTACCGACGCGAGGACATTTTCTGACACTTCTCCTCAAAATGGTAAAGATCCACAAGAAGTTAAAGTACTGTTTGTTCGTGTTTTGTGATTCTTTTCTCTTTTTAAAAAGCCTCCATTTTAAAGTGCTAATGCAAACAATCTTGCCTTCGTATTTTCCACATCCACAATAACCAGAAAATTTGGAAACGGGAACCCGAGGTGTGCTCTTCTTGGGTGACTGAAGAGTCGTGATTTTAACCAGGACAGAGAGCATCAAAGCCAAGCGGGGAGTTATCATCCTTTAAATTTCATACGAATGCCTTAAAAAGACGCCCAAAAAGCAGGGCCCAATTGCTAAATAAATCCTCACACCCATTCTACTGGCATCCTCCCTTCTGTTGTCAGCAGCGTGGGTCCATCTACTCAGCTCAGAAATTAAACATTAACTACGAGGCTGACCTTCTTTCCACATTCCAAAGGTAAAAGTTGTCAGTCAAAGTCTTTAATAACATCCCAGCCAGTTGGAATGAGGAGGAGGAGGAAGGAGGAGAAGGGTTACAAATTTACAGATGTTGAAGTCAGTTTCCTGGAAAGTTAAGGTAATTACAAGCCCTTCCTCCCCACCCCTCCTCCCAGAAATAAAACCAGAGCTTTACCCTGCTCCTCAGGCCCCATCCTGCTCTTACTGACTTCTCCACGCCACTGAGGGCAGTGGAAGAGGCTGTTTCTAACAATGTTGATGTCTTCCCAGTTCAAACTCTTCTGCAGTTGGTTCAAAATGCCACAAGCTCTTGTTTAAGTAAAACCAACCCCTCAGACATGATTGTGCACCAGCTACTTATTCACCAAAAGTCAATTTAACATTTTCTCTCATTAGCTGATGGTCTTTCTCTTAAAAAATAAATGAACAATAATCCCAGTGAATACAATTGAAGACAAGAAAAGCAGCAAAACTATCTCAAAAACTAGATTATGCAATCCTCACACAGGTAAGATTCTCATTAAACTCCAAGCTACTTTTATTCTCCTAGAACTTCTGAACCTGCTCCTTCATTTCAGCCATTCTTCACCACTGAGCTAAATAGCTGGAGTTAAGGACCGTAGTGGATACAGATGCACATACACATACACTTCACACACGTGGGCTTACTGGTCTGGTGTCTGGGCCTTCACAACTCAAACTCAGCTTCTGCACCACTAGCAAATAGCATAGACATTAGACGCAGCTCTCTGAACCACAAGCTGGTGAGAGACTATTTCAAGTTTTGTTTAATCTGGCATAAATGTAATATCAATAATCTGCATAAATATATAACCTCAGATGTTCTTTCATTCGGTTGTTCTATTGACGCTGATGACAAGCTTGTTTCTGATTTTTCTAACCTTTCTTCTCAGTGCTGATAAGAAATGTATTTGAGACATCTCTCCTGACAACATCAGTGTCTCCTAAGCATGATTAAAAACACAAAAGCCTAACAAAAAATCAAAAATGAAATATTTATTACCGCATTTTGTGACTTAACACCTTTTTTTCTTTTTAAAACATAACGTCACAGTCCTCATACAAGTATTTTAATGTAAATTTTGACAAAGCTTAAAGGTAACAGCATTTTCTTCTAGTGAGGAACACGTGCTGAGAAAGGAAGAATTCATGGACATACAATACCAATTCCACAGCAGATCTGATACTAGCAAAAACATTCTTTTTTTTTTCAATTGAGGTAAACACATAGAATATCTAACATGAAACAATTAATAGACCGAACTCTGTACGAAGTTTGTTACAGTATTCTCTTGCTTTTTTTTCCCACGCTTTGAGTTCATGATAAAGTCCTAGGTTTGGTGCAAAGACCATTAGTAACTTCTTTCATTGAGGAAAGCTGCCCAACTTTTAGTTTTGTTTTGTCCAAAGCCAAGGCTCAGAACTACTGGAAGAAGCTCCTGCTCTGTCTGTTCTGTCTTTTAAATCTTCACCTGCAAGCTCTTTGAAGAAGAGTCCAAAAAAAAAAAAAATTGATTGGGGAGGAATGGGGAGAGACTTAATGAAGCACAAACTATAAAGATCTGTTTGAAACTAAAGGACACATTTTATGAAGGAACAAAATGAGGGAATGGCAAGGCCTTCTTGGAACAGTCTTCTGAGTGATGAAGGACCCAGCAAGACTTTTCGTCTTCATCTCCAGGGTAGTTCTTTTCTCACTGGCCAAAACAGGTCTTTCATGGATAGTGA
>NW_009726101.1:0-7500 GCF_000703405.1 Apaloderma vittatum | reverse complement strand
ATGCAGACAAGCAATGAGTAATTCAAGAGCTCACAGTCAAACAAACTGCTTGTGGCACTACTACTTGTACCCAATTACCAATTCAGAGAGAAAATAAAAAGCAGTTTCACTAGAGTCAGGGTGGGAAATCTCCAATTAGCACCAATTAGCGAAGTTGCTTCCTACAGCGGAATTCTGGGGACATAAGAAAAAAAAAATAATCTCCCAGAATGCCTGGTTGGAGCATTTATTTACCAGGTGATGGGACTCCTGAAGAATAACTTGATGAGGATTTGCGCCTGTGGGACTTGAATACAGATACTACTTGGAACTTGCCTGCTCGATTTGACTGGTCAATCATAGGCTGTACTATTCTTCTTCTGGCATTAATAAACCTGCAACAGAATACAAAGAACAGAAGTCTTTTCATCAGCATGCTTCTGCGTTTTGAGAACACCTCTGCTTTAAAACTGACAGGATTTTAGCATGGTGTGGCAACGTGCTCTGCCTTGCACTGCTTTTTTAACAGGGCATAATTTTGCTTCAGTGCATTTTCCTCTAACTGCTCAGAAATTGTAACGGGTAACATGCTTATCTTACTAGCCAGCTTAAAGCTGGATTTGCCAGAAGCCTTCGAACAAGTAAATGAGACCGAAAACTCGTGTTAAAAAACAATTGTTTCTTTAACTTCTTTGAGTGGCTCAGAACCTGGTTAAAGTTCACAGGCTGGGAGACTTTCCCCCCACCACCCCCTTTTCCATCCTAGGGATCCAGCTACCCTTGCAGCTGGCCACAAATGAGGACCAGGCTTTGCCACTCCGTGCTTTCACAAGGTATCGTTAGGTCAGCAAAGCCATCAATTAGCCTGTCTGAAGTTTTATCGCCAGCACAGCAGCAGCAATAAGTGCTGGCCCAGAAAGACTTCTGCTCTTCTGCAGCTCCCGCGGTTGGCGCCTGGGAAGGCAGGGGTCGTCCCGAGGTCAGTGCCAGCCGGGGGTGACCCCCACGCCCGGCGGGGACACCCCACACAAGGCCACCGCCCGCCCAAAACTCAGGCACCTTTCAACTCCTTAGAAACCCCTGGTCGCAGGTACATGTGGTTAATATTAGGCCCAAAATAACCTTTTTTTTTTTTTTTTTAATCTCAAACTGGGGCGGTTGCTGAGGCTTTTGAGCACCAGTAAAGGCAGTTAGTTGGCTGTGGAGCCTGGATTTAATTTTGCTGGTAATCCAAAAATAAGTGCTTGCATATTTCTTACTAGCTTAATGTGCAGCGATCCGCATCGGCACAAGCTAAACCAAATTAATTTCCCTAAAATAATTTTAAAACTTGCCTATTCACAGAGTTTCTTTCAAAACAGGGCAATTTTCTATGACTCAGGAGCCACGCTTGTTTTTGTCCCCCTTGTTTGAGAACACTTTGGAGCCTTCGCCCAGGTTTTGTGTGCTATTTCACAGCTCGGGCTTTCGGCCGGTGACCCTTAAGGAGTGCTAATGAAGTCGAATACTAGTGTTTAATCCTCTTCAGAAATACTAACATGCCCATCATCCAAAACAGCCTCCAATAATTGCCATTGGGCCCAATCCAATGCCGAGCCAAGTCTTTCAGTCAGTTAACTGAAAACTAAGTTCATCTGCTCATTTAGTAAATTGCTAGCCTTTATATAGCATCAACTCCGCGAGGGCTTTTGTGGCTTCCCGCCCCCCGGTTAAATTCCTCCGCAGATAATAAAAGACGGTGGCACACCTCCGATCGCATCTTCCCTAATCACAGTTGCGGAAATTTCATTAGACAGATGCATAAATGCTACAAGTAACACTAAAGTGCTCTTTTGCATCTCTCTGTTTACATCCAAAAGACATTCTTTATTCTTTAGGAAAAGTATAATTCAGTTGTCAGAAATGTCATCCTGCCTCAGAATTAGTCGTGACTTCAGGTATTAAAATAAAAACACAGACGCAGTCGGTGTACTTGTTTATTCCCTCCTGACTGCGGCACAGAGAAGCCGTCTCCTTCCCCAGCGCTGCGATTTTGAGGCGTGTTTCCATCCTCAAAGACAAAGGTCCTCGACAGGACTTAATTTGCTGAGCTACTTCCCAGTAACGTTACCACGCTGACCAAATGGAGCCTGACCTGAACCTCTTCCATCCAGCACGCCTTTTATCAGCTGGAGTTAAGGCCAATAGAGATTAACAGGAAAGCCTGATAAGACTGTTTTCTCTTCTCCTATGAGCTTCTAATGGTGTATACAGATGGCAAGGTTTTAAAGAATGGAATGAATGCTTATTTAGGCCTGTAAAAAATCACAGACAACAGAAACACACACCCCCCCTCCACATGCACACACTTTCTGTCTTGCTAACCCCTTTTCTTCAATCAGGCCACTCTTCAGGGAAACCAAATTGCTTTTTCGTTTTTTATTTAAACCCCGACCACTTTTATTATTTACATCTGGTGGTCCCCTTATTTATGTCCCTCTCCACTTCCCTGCACACACACCCTGGCTCGCAGGGCTGCGAAGCATTATGGGCCTTGGCTCTCAGCAGGAGAACTCGACACTGTCTTCAAACAAATAATTAAGTGGAAGGTTAAAGGTTCACCCAGAGGTCATATCTTTGGATACTCCTCAGAAAGTTTACATTAGTAAGAAATGGGTGCCCTCTGAAGTGTTCTTTCAATGGGCTCGCACAACAAGGCAGAGCATTAAGAAGATTCTAAGTCCTGGAGGGTTCATGTGACAACCGCTTCACTTCCGCCAGCAGCAGACTGGGATACTCCGCTCCAGCCTTACGTGTTCGACAGCTACCACAGAATGAGTCTTTTGGGACGGGTGCTGAAAACCCAACCTTGCCCAGCCATTCACTCCCAAAAGAGCTCGGCCTCATTTTACTCCACCAATGTGAATAAAGCTGGCCTTTCACTGCAAATTCTATGTAGAGGCAGTCACCAGTTGTTTTGGAAATGGGAGTTAGAGCCCTAACAGTGAGACTCCCAATCTTTGTTTCCCTATGAAAAAAAAAAAAGATAGTGTGATCTCATTTGTCCAGTAAAACTTGCAAAAATAGTGCCTATGTTTGATTTCTGATTTCATAATTTCTCCATCTTTCTTTTGCACACGTGCATAAGTCCAGGTGCAAATGATGTCCTCTAGACCAGCAACACTTTGTCTGAAGAGAAGATAAGCTGTCATTTACTTAGAAAGATACAGGAGCACAGAGGCTTTAGGCATCCAGATCATTTTGAAACTCCATTTCTATGTCTCCACTGAAAAATCCTGGCCATAAACAGCATCAGTTATACCCACCAACAGGGATGCCCAAAAAATTACATATGAAATTACTTATATTTGCAAAATTGCAGGTGCAAAGCAGACATATATTTCAGATTAAGCTAAAAATCAGATCTTAGTTCTGTTAGCAGTAACTACATCACATAATGCATGAGCCCAATGGGTAGACATGGGCAGAGAACGCAGTGTTTGTGGATTATTATTTATTCTTTGTAGTGCCCCATAAACATGCACAGTGCATAACAGAGATGTAGAAACCATAGTCCCTGCCCTAGCCTTTACATTTTTGACGGCTTTTTTTGAATCCCTTAGGGAGCCATCTCTGGAGCCAAAATAAAGCAAAATACAGCCTTTTGCACAGCACTTCAGTTCGTGCATTGCAGAAATGCTGTGATGTTATTTTGGCACAAATGTCTTCGAAAGGCATTAAGAGACAGGTGAAAAAAAGGGAACACCAATGTCACTATTTCCACCATTATTTGGGACCCCATAAAAGAAGAATTCACAGCTCTGCTCCTGAAACTAATTGCCTGCCTTGCTCATACCCTTCACCCAGAGGCCAAGGGTTGAATGGCCTGAAAAGGCCAGTAAAATCTATCAACAAGACATGGATTTCTTTGTTACTCTTCCGTTAGTAGCGATTCCTATTATTTGGATGATAGCAGCAGTTAGAGGACCCAACCAAGCTCAGTCGTACTCCACCCCATGCTGCACACGCACACCATCCAAGAGAACTCGGGGTCTGAACAGATTTTGAGGCAAAGCCTGGGGGAGAGGAGAGACGCCTTCTCCCTGTTTTGCAAAGGGGAACAGAGACAGAAGGAGATTAAGTGACAAGGCCAAAGTCATACAAGAGATCTTTGGCAGAGCCACACACCCAACATAGATTTCCTCAGTCCTCTTTCAGCGCTCCTACAATCTGCTATCCATATGCTATCTTTCCTTTGTTCCCCAGCTTAGCAGCCAGGCACACTGGCAGGGGACCGCAAAGAGAGCTCACATTGCCACTGTTTGTGCCTTACCTGCTGTGTAGATAAAGAGGGGTCATCAGCCTCCAAGGCTGTGAGGCGATACCTTCACAAACTCTACATTCATACGGTGCTGGGTCCTCATTCCAGAATGATAAATGAGGTGTGTAATGTTGAGAAATACATGTCATTGACATAGTGCGTTTAACGAAAATCTCACTTGCAGCGTTTTGCAAATGACAGATTACCAACCCCACTTATTCAAACAATAGCCATTTGGATTGAAAGAAGGGTGGGTTTTTTTGCATCTTGTATTTTTCTTTAATTGCTACCCATATTTCCTATAGCCAGAGCCTGTCTTTTTCACAAAAGCAGTTCCGGTAACTTTTGTGGGACAATTTAGGAAAGCACGGCAAACAAGGTTAGCTCAAAATGCACAACAGTATGGACTTTCAAAAGAATGCATTTCATTTTTATCTGCTTCCAGCAAAACACAGTAGAACAGTAAAGGTATACTAGTGAATATGCAGCACAGTCTGGTGATTTGGTAGCCCTAGTCCTAATTGGTTCCTACCATTGCTAATTAGCATGACAATATAATCTAAATATATGCATTTAATTGCATCTCTTCAAATAGAGTCTTGCTTTCTTTATCCAAAATAAACATGTATTCTGTATTTTATAGGAAGTCCTGTAATTAATCTTCTTTATATATTTATCATATTTTATCTCAAGTCACATAAAATGACATTAAACTGGCATTTACATAATGTATTTTATTTTTATAATAAATAATGTTCAGATAAAATCACAGGGAGGTATTTCTGCAAAGTGCAAAAGAGAATAAATCGCAAACAGACATCTCTTAGTCTGCTTGCTCAAGTCTAGCACATTCAAAAATAATTTTCCTGGTTTTTCCACTGTCTCTTTTATATGCACTGTGCCTGTATTTCAAAAGACTGTGTCCACTCCGTAACTGAAAATCTGAGTAAGATTAGTTCTGGAAATGAACCCTTAGTGGCTGTATTGATAGTAATCAGAATTAGAAACACCTCCAGCTTTCCTTTGTGGCTATCATAGAAAATTCACTTTAGGTATATAGGGTCACAACAGGTCTTGTTTCAGGAGGATGAATTGCACAAAAGCTTAGAAAACTGCAATTCACCCCTAACTTCAGGTCTAATCTGAACACAAGCAGGGAGTGGTATTTAACTCCAGCCACTGATCTGTATGTCTGAGTTGAACTGGTGCAAGGCTGAACCACTTCCCCGCAACTGAGTAGACCGTTCCTTCTGGGGGACTGAGGAACAACACGGGGCCACCATGTACAACTTAAAACTTTTCAGTATCAGTCTTCATTCTGGATTTCCACTTAAAACATCCAGCTCAGAAAATGAGGTGTTAAAATATTGCATTTATTTAACAAACCAGCCACTGCATAAATAAGTTCTTGATTCTTCGTGTGAAAACCAGAAATAAACAAATTTGTGAGATGAATTCACAATCATCTCTCTAAAACGATTAATAATAAGGAAAGTTTTGACTCAGTTTACAGTTTAGCCCAAGCAGACACTTCTGTTCTTTTGCTTGAAAAGAACAGAGATACTGAATGAACATTATCCTAGGGCTTAGTCATGGAAATAGTAAAAATGAAAGTAACAACCCCCCCAACAATAACGTAGGGTTATTTGGTTTTATTTCCTTTCATCTGAATATGAAGCTTAATTTTCAACATTTTTAGGTACCCAGAGGAACAGTTGAGCAGGATCTTTCAAAAACCTGACAATGTAGGTGAGAACCTTGGCTTTTATTAAACCTAGGTAAATGGGAGTTTAAGCACCTGCTTCAAAGTTTTGCTGAGTAAGAACCTAAAAATGCATTCTGTAAAATAATTCAAATGCTTCTGCTTTGGATGGGAAAATAAATCTTAGCTTAAATGATATTTCAGTATTTGGACTATGAGCATGTCAGTGTTTAGCTCAAGAGCACTGATCCCTTGTTGCCCTCATTTGGAGGGGAAAATAATCAATGAAATATTCTATCTAAGTCTCAAAAAAGTGTTTTCATAAGTAACCTAGAAAATTACTTCTTTTGCAGGCTGAAAGCATGATTTCAGAATTCTTGAACGCATCAGAGCAGTCGGAAAGAATGCATTAGAAAAGACTAATTTGCAGAAACACTTTTATCAGTATACCCCTCCCCGCCCTGCTGCCTTTACAGCAGTCTTTGTGGATCACCCCAACTTTTATCTGAGAGAATAAAATCTAGTTATCCTAGTTGGTTTAACTTCTCCCTGCAATATGTATTTTAAGCTGACAGAATTAGGTTTAGGTGTCCTTCTGTACGTGTGTGTACAAAAGTAGTTGAAAAAGCCCTTGTTTATGCTTCACTGAATCTATGCCGCACCTGGTTACCAACTCTTATTTGCAGCATTCCTTACTGGAAATTAAAAAAGCTGGAAGTTTAGTCACCTGGAAAAGAGCCATCTAAATAAGGCTTCCCTAAGTCATGAATATTGAGAAATGGCTTCACTTACACCATTGGTTTTGAGAGGAAGACGGAAGGACAGGCAAGTCTGTTCCCTGACAAAACTTTACACGGTTTTGGATGGCTTTGTTAGACAAAGAGGGTTATGGGCTGTTTAAACGGACTTTCTTCAGGTAATTTAGACATCTCGCATCTGTCAAAGGCGTGATTCAAAGGACCTAAGTCAGCGTCCATGTTTGGTGGAGAGAAGGCTCCAAGAAGATAAGAGAGATCAACTAAGCAGCCCCAAGCAGACGTCAACCGCCCTGAAGACCTCTGCTGCGTCTTGGCTGTTTACGTTGGAGCTCCAGACACCACCTTGGGCCACTCGGGGCTGCCCATTGTTGGAAATCGTGAATTTTTCCCGCCTCGTAACTGTGTCCTAAACCCTCCGACATTTAAACAGCCTTCTTCTCCCTGTTTACCTTGCAGGTTTTTCAGTCGTTGTGCCACGTCTTCGAACTGCTCTTCTCAGCCACAAAATTTAGAAACTGACTTGAAAAGATTCTCACGCAACCCTTGTCTCCTGGAGCTGGGACCTCGAGTTAACGTGAAATAACTTGAGCCGAGCGATAAAATCATGAGAACCGGCAAGACGGGCATCTATTCACCTCAGAGAAAATCCGTCTCGTTAAACGCATTAACTCCCGGTTACCCCTCGGGAGCGCGGGGAAACGATTTGGCCCCGCCAAGGGGGGTCCGGGCTCCCGGCACGGGGACACCCGCTCTGCGGCACA
>NW_009726100.1:579-916 GCF_000703405.1 Apaloderma vittatum | reverse complement strand
TTCTATGATACTATGTATAGAATTAAAGCATCCATTCATCAGTCCATCCATCCATCCACACATTCATCCATCCATTAATGCACTCATTCTCTCACGTCTCCATCCATACTTCCACCATGAATCCCATAAGGAACCAGTTTTCTAGACATGGAAACACATGCATATCCCCTGATCTGTCCTTCTACCCAAATATACATCCAACATTCCATCCACGCCGCCATCCTTTCTTCATGCATGTGTGCATCTATCCAGTTCCTCAACCTTTCGTCCATCCACCCATCCATTCACACACTTAGGCATTTGTCCATGAATCCAGCCAGTCATCCTTCCATCATCC
>NW_009726100.1:0-288 GCF_000703405.1 Apaloderma vittatum | reverse complement strand
CCACCCCCCCTCCCCGGGCAGCACCTGCGGCTGGCCTTGGGCATCCCTGTACTGCACCGTGAAGGAGTCAAAGGTGCCCTCGGGGACGCTCCACTCCAGCTGGACGGACTCGGGGGTCACCTGGGAGGCCCTGAGCTCCCCCAGGACTGGCTGTGATGGCGGTTCCTCCTCTGGCTCGGCAGAGGCTCGGGCTGTGACAGAAAGGAGACAAGGCGGGGCATGATGATCCATCCATTCTTGAACCCGTCCTTCCATCTGGTCAGGCATACAGATTGTTGTTTCAACCAA
>NW_009726099.1:0-1168 GCF_000703405.1 Apaloderma vittatum | reverse complement strand
GGTGTGGCAAGTCACCATCGGCACCAGATGAAGACGCCGGAAAGCGTAAAATTTTACGATTTTATGTAAAAAAAAGAGAGAAAATTAATAATAATAATAAAAAACCGCTTTTTGGGGTCAGCAAAACTCTTGGGAAATAATTCTGCGACGGTCGACAACTCGACGTTAATTCCGACAGGAAAAAACGAGGTTTTCTCCCCCAAAAACCAACCCAAAGTTGGAAAGTTTAACCAAAATTGAGGAATTTTTGGAGGCGAAGTTACAACTTTATTTCTTTATTTCTTGTGACATCTCATAAAACTAAATTCTGGAAATTTTTTTAGGCAAAAATAGTTTGAACGAGCTCTGTCATCGGGAAAAGGAAATAATAATTAACACCAAGAGGAAAGAACAACGAAAAAATAACGATAAAGGAGGGAAAATAAATATCGGGAGGAGGAGCCCGGCTCTTCGTCCCCTCTGCAAAGTGCCCCAAAATAGAAGTTTTTTAGGGGGGAATTGAGGGAAATTGGAGAAGAACAATAAAAACTAAGCTGCGGATTCAAATCCGGGTCTGAATTCCAAAATTCCTGGGAAATCCAAATTATTTTAAGAAAAATCAAGGGGTTTTTTTCAAATTTTAAATAAACGCGAGAACACTTTCCTCCAAATTTCAAGAACTCGAGGACAAATTTTTCCAAATTTTAGGAAATTTTTCCAAGTTGTAAGAAATCAAAGACTTGTTTCAAATTTTAAGAAATCGGGAACAAATTGCTTCATATTTTTGGAAACGGAGGACAAATTGTTCCAAAATTTAGGAAAGCGAGGACCATTTTCTTCAAATTTCAGGAAATTTTCCCAGAAGTCCCAAATTTGAGGGGAAAAAAATGAGGAAAAAGGAAAAAAATAACAACAAGTGCCCCCTCGAAACAGGAAAAGAGGCCTCGAGAGCGAGAAGTGCAACAGGGAAGGATAAAAATGAAAAATTGAGGGGAAACGGCCGCGGGAGGGGGAAAAGAGCAGGAAATGGCCACGGGAGGGGGAAAAGGAGCAGGAAACAGCCAACTGAGGGCAAAAAAAAAGTGGGGAGCAGCCATTTTTTGGGGAAAAAGGGCAGGAAGTGGCCATTTTTGGGGAAAAAAGTGGGAAGTGGCCATTTTTGAAGGTGCAAAGCGGCCGTTTTTTGAGG
>NW_009726098.1:0-7868 GCF_000703405.1 Apaloderma vittatum | reverse complement strand
ATAATCAAATAATATTAAATAGGAGTTTAGTTAAGGATATTAGAAATCAGTTACATGAAATAAAAATATAATGCCTTCACAAAAAGGTTCATTTATCTAGCAAGAGAAAAGAATTGGTAAGCTTAATTCAGGAACATAATGAGATTCAGGTAACAAAGACCTCAACACAGTCTGAACTAAGATGAAGTACACGAGAAGGTTTTTCAGTCCTTACCAGGATCTAACAGCTACCATAGAACAGCAGGACATTGAACACGAAACATACTGTTCTTTATCTAAGCTAAATAGTTTTGTTCTCTGTGTTCGAAGGTTCCCAACAGCAATCAACGCGATGGTATTTGTCCAGCAACTAAGCACACTGCATGACTTGGCAGATCATCAAAATATCCAGGAGCAGAGCTACAGGAATATTGAAATGCAAATAGCCTTCAGTTGCTGAGCTCTGGTAAGAGAAATACAGTCCCTATTGGTCTTTGTGTATCACTTCTCTGAGTCTTATCAAGACTCCAATCAGTTATTCTAATTTGAATACAAACATAAATTCACAGGCTGGATGCACTAGAAAGCTCTGCTGGCTTGTGCTATTTTTGTGTCACAAGTGAGCCGTAGGCTTTTCTCAAGCAATATTATCCTATGACTGCTCTGTTTCACATGGACAATTCAGTCTAGCCATAGCATAACAGCATAAAGACTCTAAACATTTATTTTTCCAAATAAGAAGAGCAACCTCAAGTGTGAAAACTATGTCTATATTAAAAAAATCATATTATGATATATATGATTGTGCCAACAGCTGTAAAAGTCCAGTACAATTCAGTTGTGGTGCTTTAAAGTGAGGGGGGAGAAATAATCAGTTTGCACACGCAAAAGCAATAATTATCTGCAAAAACTTTTTTTTTTTTTAACAGAAGTGTTGAGTACCATCTTCCTCTTCAAAGCCAAGACTGATTTTGTGAGTCCAGCATTTAATTAATGTAACATGCAATGTCAGTAGTTTGAAAGGCCATCAAGCTAGTAAAATATTATCTTCCTGACCAACACTTGCAGTGATTAGCTAACATATATACCTAATATGTGAACCTCATTAAAAAACAAAGACAGAGACCAACAGAAAGCAAGCACACATGCCCACAGATTACCAATCAAGACTCTAACAATACCAGTTCCCTTGTATAGCTACTGGATATACACAATCAAACCCCTCTGTATAAAGTGGATATAAGAATCTGAATTCAAACATCTTCTCCTATTTATTAATGACTGATTTCAGAAGTGCTTCTAGGTCACTATTTGAAGAGTAAACTAAATTATGCACAAGTAAATGCATTTGTCCGGCTGTAAAGACAAAATAGAGTTGTTCTTTAACTTAGTTATGCTTACCAAATGTGTCACTTCAGCAGCTCTTTAAAAATACAACCATGGTATCAGCACTCCTCTTCTGAGTATTATGTTTTATTATAATCAAGTTTTCTAGAATTTGCTTTAATCGTTTATGTAAGCCTTCCAAGTGACAACTATAGCATCTTCTAAAATTACTGCCTATATAAGCAAATCAATTTTCAGTGGCTATTTTGATGCTCCTGTACCATAACTAAGAGTATCATTATTTCCAGCTAAAGCCAACCTACATTTTATTCTTTTCTGTTACACTGCTAATATGTATTTAAATTTAAATAGCCCTTCAAAACTTTGATTCCCTTTTGTCATAATTAAGGATCCAAATTTCACTCATCACTTAAAACAGCTTAATCGCTGAAAAGAAATCAATTTAAGACTACTGGTATAAAAATTACTGCAGCTAACATTGCTTTATCTAACCACTCCATAGCCATTACACCCAAAGAGTGAGACAAAATAAGTTTTCAAGGAAGAGAGTCTTTTGTGTTACTAAAGATAAAAGTTGTGGGTATCTTTGGCTCTGTAGTCACACTTTGCTTTTTTTTCTTTTTCCTCTCAATGAAAATTATTTCTCGTGTAAAGTAGAAAGGAATTTAAAATTACTCAAGCCTCTTTAGAGAAACGACAGTTTTTTCCGCATGGTAATTTTTTAGCATTGTAATTCTACCACTTTGCATTTGTGAAGACTGCAAGAAGAAAAGGTTGAGAAATGAGAAGGAGAAATATGTATTTATGGCTACTAAGCTAATATTTTTAAAAAATTATCTTTACATGTGTCGATACTGTCAAATCTGTATTTGCCTATGCAGAGTTTAATTCTACTTTTTTTCCAAACTATTTTAATAAGCAACCTCTATGCCAGCATCAAACATGACTTTGTTTTCTAAAAGTTTCTTGCTCTTAATATCACAGCTACACTCCTCAGGAACGCTTTGCTCATCCAGAGTTAAATGTTTCCATTGAATTGTCCTCAGAGCTTTCAAAAGCAATGCAAGAATACTGCTCCGGCCACATTACTGCCTATAGTGATGAAAAGGTGCCCAATCCTTCTCTCATGACCTCTCCATGTAAACCGCAGATGCATCAGACTCCCAAGCAGAAAGGAGAATGGTCTTGAAACACAGACTTGAGAACAAGAACAAAGTATGCTTTTGCTGTGTGAGTTTGAATCTATTTAACCATACATAATTGCCAAGCTTCGGTCAACAATAAAGGCATGACTGGTGAGCACACATTAAAACCATACTGAGCATTTGATAAATGGAAATTCTTTGGGGAAGCCATTTAAACAACAGAAAGTGTAACATGAAAAATCCAGAAGAAGGTCAAGTATTAACTCACTTATAAAGTTACGCATGCAGTTGCCCAAATGCGAAGGGCACAAGAAGCTAAAGTAAGTCTTGAACAGACTTTGTTCTGTATATGTGAAAGGAAAAGTTTATCTCACACAGCTTCTCCTGATTCTTTTGTGGTTTATTTAGAGAAGTAGGATGTATTTATGGTGCAAGACTTTGAATCAGGCAGAGCTTGCTATTGAAGTAAAATATGAAGACAGAAGTAGTTTTTTTTAAAAAAAATCCAATAAAGATTAGATGTCTGAAAGACATAATTTAACCAGTAAACACCCTATTTCAAAGGATGGACAATTAATAATGAATTTAAATGAGTTTTTAAGAACAAAGGGAAAATCAAGCCACATTTCATTGAAGTGCCAAAAGTACAAAAGCCAGACTGTGCTAAGACCATGCTTGGTCTGACAGAAGTATCTCCCCTTTGCCAGAAAATTATTTTAAACAGAAGTTTTTCTGTCAAACTCAACATTCTAGGCAGTTATAAACCATCTTCCTTTGACAATCCTAAACACAGAAACCTCATGCTTGTGAGCAATTTGGATACTGTTCCTCTAACAGGTCCAACTATGTAGCACCTCACCAGATGATGGTCACCACTGCTGGAAAAAAGAAGGTATCTCCTATTGCTTAGACATTACTGCTCTTCCTAATGCTATCTGTAACAGCTCTGTTGCAGGACAGGCAGTAACTAAAGGCCACTACTATTTCATCTTTCTGGCCTCTTACTTTGTTCGTAACATTAGAACAACAGGAGTGCAACCACCGCCCCCCAACTAAATTCACAGAAACAATTCTGAGAAATTCTCACCTGTTCCAGTAGGTTCTCTGCTTACTCTTTAAGATAATGTAGTTTATTTTATTGACCTTTTTTAAAAAATACATAGTGCTTAAATAAGTTTTATGTAAAAGTATGTTTCATTATTGTTTCTGACTCCTTGTGCTTCCCAACCAACAATATAAAAGAATTACCATTAAGTAAATGCTCATCAAATGGTGAGTAGCAGGATAAGACTTGAAAATTCTATTTCTCTCATATTATTTAAGGTTTCATTTTGACTTAATTTATTACAGGACTTTAAAAAAAGTAAGTTCAGTCTTAATTTGCAACTATTTGAAGATGCTCTCAAGAATCCCACTAATTTAGGTTTAGAGTGCCATACTGCTACTTACCCGACCTTCCGACACCTCTCCAGTTTTCTTATCTATTTGGCAAAACTTTTTTTTTAACAAGTTAACTACAAGCATAAAACCTAGCAGAGCTACATAATCCACCAACTTTGCTTTTTCCCTACTTAATTTCTCCAAGTATTTCCCAATTTACTTTTTGACAGCAGTCAGAACAAGATAATTGCTTCCAATAATTATGCCATCACAATTACTATTGTCTAATAAGAACCCCATTAAAATAAGGTATTATTTCAGCTATTTGCGTCATGCTTTTGTACCTACACATTTACTTCTAAGTCAATTTTTGTATTTGTTTTCTGAAAACAGCTCTTAATTAACAGAGTAATATTATGCAAAAGTTTATTCACATAATTATTAGCTTTTAGGCTAACATATACTTTACTTACATAAGTGACTAGCTATTTAAGCTGTTACCAGTAACTACAGCATTAGGCCAGTAGGCCAGTAATTATTTATAACTTAAATAACTGGAATCCGTTTATCCTGAAAAACCCTGAATAGGCCATCTGTCATGATTTCCTCCTCACAGAGGTCAAATCTTAAGTCATAATCTTCATAATATATATCAGAATGCAGGGGTGTGAAAAAGGATTACTTGCAATAGTATATTTCAGTTCACTTGGTGGTAACAACTGTTTAATGGGCTTACTTAATCTCTGTTAAAAAGGGCCCCAAATTTTCTGCCTTCAGCAGATCTGTTACAGTTTTTCATCAAATATAATTTGGCTCTTACATCAACTTACTAAGTAGCAAACCCTGTTAACCCTTGATGACAATATAAGCCTTCAAAATATGTATCAGAATTTTCTTTATTATAATGCATGCAGCTTAACTTTAAAAAGTGATTTGAGTACTTTCAAACAGAATATAGAATATAAAATTTCACCTTATTCTAATTGTAGCTGTAAACAATAATATAGCCGCACTTCAGTTTCCAGAAGTTTGAGGCACACCTTGAATATTGTGTCCAGTTTTGGGTGCCTCAATACAAGAGAGATATCGAGGTGCTGGGAGCGAGTGCAGAGGAGGGCAACAAAGCTGGTGAAGGTTCTGGAGAATAAGTCTTAAGAGCATTTGAAGGAGCTAGGGCTGTTTATTTTGAAGAAGAGGAGGCTGAGGGGAGACCTCATCACTCTCAACAACTACTTCAACAGACATTGTAGAGAGGTTGGTGCTGGTCTCTTCGCACAGGTAATTAGTGATAGAACAAGAGGGAATGGCTTCAAACTGCAACGGGGTAGGTTTAGACTGAACATTAGGAACAAAATTTTCACAGAAAGAGTAGTCAGACATTGGAATAAGCTGCCCAGGGAGGTAGTTGAGTCACCATCCCTGAATATGTTTAAAGGTCGTTTAAATGTGGTGTTGGGGAGTATGGTTTAGGGGTGAGCCTTGTAGAGCAGGGTTAGTGGTTGGACTCGATCCCAGGGGTCTTTTCCAACCTGAATGATTCTATGATTCTAAATGACTGAATTTTCTGTCATCTACCATTCAACTGAACTATTTCACGACTATTCATCTGACACAGGATATCTATGAATTTGTATTGGTGGATATGACTGTATTGCTCACTAATAAGCAGTAAATTCCTGACAAACATTTATTAAAAATAAATGTAAGCTAAATGCAGCCAGAAACTAATCCAACAATAATGTTTTATACAATTATCTAATGGGATATCAGAGCAAATGACTAATGGTACTGACAGCTGAGCAAAATAAAAACACTGTAGTACTTCACTATAGTGATTTACTAATTATTTTCAATAGAGTATATTGGGGTTTGCTTCTTTGTGAGATTAAAACAATCCAGGATATGCAGTTATCATAACTGCAACTCTCATGACTTTCAGTGAGCTAAAATTCACACAGAGCATATGCATATCACATCTACAATATGCCATTCTTCACAAACTATTTAAAAAAATTAAAAAATCAAAGATTTGGCATTTGTTGTGTTTGGTAATTAAAACATAAAACCAGGTACAGTATCAGTTTCTCTATTCTATTTCAAAATAACACTAAGCACATAAAGAATATCTACCTTTTTTGCAAGTATTTCCAAAGAACAGTAAAGAAGGAAGACATTAGCAAGGATATTGACAAAATGTGAGGTTATAAAACAGAGATCCTGAGCATATCAGGAGTACATCAGTGGACAAGCGCAAGGCTTGATAGCATGGCACTGCTCCCTTTAGCAACTGGGTGAACACAGAAAGATTGATAACTCTGCTGTGGCCATGGTGCGGCAGCTCAGGCAGCCAAGTCTCATCCTGTGCCACCCAGGTTTGACTGCTGCCTCTGACAATTCCCTGAAGCATGTCATTGTGCAGTTCCAACCTCCTCTGACTTTGCAAACACCCATACTGCTTTCTTTTAGGCTATACTGAACACCAGTGCTGAAGTTGAGACAACAGCATGCAGCGTGGCAAAGAAATGCCCTGATGAACTAGAAACATTTGTTGAAGGACTTGTAATAATTAAGAATTTCATCAACAAAGTTCTGGCAAGCTGCTAAAAGCCATACATTACAAAATTAAGTAAGTACTCATGAAAGCACATGATAACTTGAACAAACCAATTTCTACTACATTATCAGGAGACTTATTTCCAATTTTGAAATATATGTCATACTGCAAGTCGCAACAAGCTAACTGGATTAAGTACACTACTTCCCAATGGCATTCCACTCTCTTTTCCTCAAATGCATAACTGAACTGAGAACTCACTTGCTAAATACTAGCTCAACAGATGAGATTTTATTAAAGACCCTTTCTTTGTATATAGCTCCACAGAAAACAAGTCTGCCTCAAGAATGGAAAACAGAGATGAATGCAAAAGCACATGTGGGTAGTTGGCCTATATTCAGCTTTGACTTCAGAAAGATAAACAGAGAGAAAGTAACTTTGAAAGTAAAAGTTGCATTTAATTTTTGTGGGCCAGTCATGCTCAATCCTAAAGAGCATTTCAGTAAGTCTTAGGAAAAAGAGATATGCTGGGTTGTTACTGCTACTGAAGTACTGATTTTAAAACACTCCAAGCACAAAACTAAGATCCCAGCCCCTCCCTCAACTGTTGCAGTATCTGGAGTACAGCAAATCCAGGTCAGGTCCCTCATAATTGAGAGGAAGTAGACAGGACTAAATGCCTGACCGAGCCAGTGGCTTTGCCTGACCAACTTAGTGGCTTTCTACAATGGAGTGACTATGTCAGTGGCCAAGGAAAAAGCAATGGATGTCATCTCTCCGGACTTCTGCTAGGCCTTTGGCACAGTCCCCCACAACATTCTTGTTTCTAAGTTGGAGAGATACGGATTTGATGGGTGGACTGTTTAATAGATAAGGAACTGGCTGGATGATCATATCCAGAGGGTGGTGGTCAACAGCTCGATTTCCAGATGGAGATGGACAAGTGGTGCCCCTCAGGGGTCAGTGCTGTTTAATATCGACAACGATATAGACAGTGGGAGAGAGTGTACCCTCAGCAAATCTGCAGATGACACCAAGCTGACTAGTGTGGTTGATATGCCAGAGGGATAGGATGTCATGCAGAATGGCCTGGACAAGCTGGAGAAGTGGGCCCAGGTGAATCTCATGAGGTTGAACAAGGCCAAGTGCAAGGTCCTGCACCTGGGTCAGGGCAATCCTCATCATCAGTACAGGCTAGGGGATGATGTGATAGAGAGCAGCCCTGTGGAAAAGGGCTTGAGGGTACTGGTGAGCAAAAATCTGGACACGAGTCACCAATGTGCGCTTGCAGCCCAGAAGGCCAATCGCATCCTGGGCTGCATCAAAAGAAGCATGGCCAGCAGATAGAGGGAGGTGATTCTGCCCCCCTGCTCTGCTCTGGTGAGACCTCACCTGGAGTGCTTTGTCCATCTCTGGAGTCATCCACACAAAAACATGGACCTGTTGGGGTGGGTCCAGAGGAG
>NW_009726097.1:0-550 GCF_000703405.1 Apaloderma vittatum | reverse complement strand
AGGATGAGGATGATGAGGAGGATGATGATGAGGGTGGTGATGAAGGATGATGATGAGGATGGGGATGAGGATGGTGATGAAGGACAGTGAATAGGATGATGATGAAGGTTGATGATGAGTATGGTGATGAAGGATGGTAATGAGGATGAAGATGAGGATGGTGATGAGGATGGGGATGAAGAACAGTGATGAGGATGATGATGAAGGACAGTGATGAGGATGGCAATGACGGACGGTGATGAGGATGATGATGATGATGGGGATGAAGGATGGGGATGAGGATGAAGATGAGGATGGTGATGAAGGACGGTGATGAGGATGATGATGGTGATGAGGATGGCGATGAAGAGCAGAGAGGAGGATGATGATGAGGATGGGGATGAGGATGATGATGAGGATGGTGATGAAGAAGGTGATGAAGAATAGTGATGAGGATGATGACGAAGGACAGTGATGAGAATGGCAATGAGGGATAGTGATGAGGATGGGGATGAGGATGGGGATGAAGGACAGTGATGAGGATGATGATGAGGATGGTGATAAGGATGGT
>NW_009726096.1:0-262 GCF_000703405.1 Apaloderma vittatum | reverse complement strand
GGTGTGGGGATGGGGCGGGGACGGCAGGGCCATGGGGGTGGCATGAGGACACGTTGACCGTGGGGATGGTTTGGGGACAGGGACACACCATGGGGACACCACGGTCAAGGGGACACTGTGGGAACGCTGTAGGGACATCGTGACCAAGGGGACACCACGGGGACACTGTGGGGACACCATGGCCAAGGGGGAGACCATGGGGACACTGTGGGGACACCATGGGGACACCAGGGGGACACTGTGGGGACACCATGGCCAGGGG
>NW_009726095.1:0-6284 GCF_000703405.1 Apaloderma vittatum | reverse complement strand
GTGGGATATGCGGGAGCTGGGCGCCGTGTGCGCTGCCAGGGGGCTCGGAGAGGCCGGGCCGGGCTCTCCCTGACAGGCCAGGATGTCCCTCTGTGGCCTTGCATATCGCCCTGGTGCCTTCTTTCCTTTAGCCTCTCCAGGCTCTTCATCTTTGCCTACGTTGCGGTTCTTTCTGTTCCAACAGAGGCCGCTCTCCCTGCCAGGCGGCCGGGCAGGGCTCTGTGGTTGTGTTCAACGCCCTGTCCCTCCCTGCCTGACAAAAGGTGAGGCTGGTGCAGTCCCAACAACAACGTGCCCTGTTAAGGGCTGGCACTCGCTGAATAAGCGTGAATTTTTTTATATTTAAGCTACCAAGCATACTAGTAAGCACCATGTGCTAGTAAACGTTAGCAATGTACAATCTTTTTAAAGGTTTGTGATGTGAAAGCAACCTGAACAGGTTATCTTGGAAACAGTGAAAGATCTTACTTGATTTGGTCTCCGTCAGATTTCAGTGTATGTGAAAGCTGGAGTTGCTCAGCGACAGCAGTCTTCATGGGTTTGTTTTTTCCCTGTGGGTTTATTTCTTATGTTGTTGGAAACAAACTTTCCACACTTCAAAATAATAAAAAACCACCACAGTTAAAATTAAGGCAGTTGTTTGGCATGTGCCATTTGAATTGCTAAGTTCTGGCAACATAAAATAATGGAAAATAGAGTTCTACAGTAGAAACTGTTGAGTAACTTTCACAGTAGACATTGCCATTCCTACCTTCAGGATAAAGCATTTGTAGCATGAAAATAATAAACAATAATCATAAGTACAGCTATAGCAGTTCAAACCTGCATTTTCCAGATACCAAGGGCCCTACAGACTTGGAGGAAAAAGATTCCCAGGCTTATGCAGGAGGTGATACTGACATGCTGATTTGTTCAGAGTCACTGGAAACTCTTGGCAGATTTGTGAAAAGAAACGGGATAAAATGTTGGCCCTGCTGGCATCAGTGTAGGTTCTGCTGTCTGCTGCAGTAGTGCCAAGATTTCTTTTCTATAAGATATGCAGAAGGTAACATCGTACATAATCCATCTTATTTAATATGGACTTTATTTAAAATAATTTAAATTCTAGTAACTTATGATTAATACATTAATAAAAGATGTTTTCTGAAGTCCTGGCTGTGCTAAAGTCATTAGCAAGGCTCTTACTAACTTTGAGACAGAAATTCACCTGATGAATTACATTAAAATTGAACTTAAAATGGAGCGATCCAGTGTGTTGGGCTGAACCATCTCAGACTGCTTCACTTCAAAGAAAGAAACTCCCAGTGTGTGCAAAGGAGGAGGCTGGGAGCGGTGGGTGGGTGATGGAGCTGGGCTTTTGACCGCTGAGATTCTCACTTGTTCAGCGCTGGAGGCAAGAGACCCACAAAGCCTCGCTGAGCCCTTCTGGCACCGAGCCCGTGGATGAATGAAGAGACACTTTTATAAGCACAAGAGCACTTCTGCAAACGCTCAGCAATAGATTCATAATCCTCCAGTCATTAGAAGGCTGGCGTTTTCCAAGCTGACAGACCAATGTGTGTATCAGAGGGCAAACGTTCTCAAAAGGATTACTAGAGAGATTTCTTTTTCAAAGGCCGCGATAAAATGTAAGACAATCATACATGGGTGAGTGCAGTGTTGCAAATACAAAACCTCACAGGACACAGAAGGCTTGGGCAGCAGTGGAACTTCCACGAGTGCTGGAACGATGCATATGCAAAGCAAGACCGGATACAGCATGAAGCATCCTCGCTGCCGTCTGCTGTGCTGAGCTGCGCGCGGCAGGAAAGGAACATCCAAAGCCTCAGACATAATCCTGAACTGATTAAATCATAATACATCTGCTTTCTACAGTGCTGATGTGGTATGAATGAAGAACATGGGTTCAGTGTGTATGGCCCGAGACAGAAATATCTTCCTGCCTGGAGAGTTTATGCAGAATATAGACAGGAAGCATATTGTCATTAAACTAGATAAGAAAAAGTGATGCGTGGACCCTCTGTCCTATATAATTTTTCAGTGAGAGTGGCCAAACTCAGACTGAAACAAAAGATGAGTGAGGAAATCATATTCTTTCCAACGGCCACAAAGAAGGGCATTGTTCAGTCCTAGTTCTCTTGAGACACAGCCCTAATGCTTTGAGAATTGTATGTTCGGACATGCAGGGTTAAGATGAGCACATTCCCATGAGCAGGCTGAGTTACGCAGCTTTTCGTAGGAGGCCACAGAGGTGGCTACCTACATGTGGTTTGGACTTTTTCCCTCATCTTGCAGGTGGCTGCCTTGTGGCCAGCCTGGGGCCAGCCTGCCGAGGCGTGTCTGGAGACAAGCTCAAGCACCAACCACCAGGCTCTCAGCATTCTAAGCCCTATCTGCTGGAGGCCACATGCTGTCCCAGCACGTGGGACCACGCTGCACAGGGGTTTGTTTCTCGAGTGCACCTTTAAGACAGTTTAGGCGTACCCAGAATGATCCAATTCACTGTGGACTGGCTGTATAAAAGAAATATGTGCAAAGAGTGCATACTTGTCGGCTGCACAGGGCCTTGGTCTGACCTCAGGCCTCGGGGTCCTTAGGTAAAGAAGGAAATCCAACACTGAACAAGCTCTCCTGCAGAACCGTTAATGAAGAGGGAGGTGAGGCAGAAAGATCTGTTAGCTCCTGCTCCCTTCTGTGGAGCAAATTGCTTTAAAAGAGACAGTTTAAAGGAGGTGGAGAATTAGCCTGTACCTCCAAAGCATCCTCCTTCTCATAGCTGCTCAGCCAGCAGAGCTGAGGCAGATGGAGGAGCAACTCTGTGTCAGTGGATGGAGCAGAAGTCATGTTGCCTCTACTTAGGGGTGACTCCAGGGAAGTGTGAGCCAACCCCAAGGCACACTTTTGGACACACTGCCTGGAGCGATGCAGTGCTTCATAGCTCCCTAAGTGGGGTATAGAGGACAGTGAGCTGATAGGGTCTGGTCCCCGGGTCAGCAGTGGTCTTCGTATGTCCTTGGGCAATTCTTTCCACCTTTCAGCCTTCTGGGATCCCGTGTTCCTGTCTCCAATGACATGCCCACTGAGTGGGCCCCAGATTTAAAATGACCATCTGTTCTGTGTCTTGCTTTCCACACCTGCAAAATGGAAGTGATGATTCAATTTGAGATCTACTGCTGCAAAGTAATTGGTACAGGTGATTACTGTTACTACCATGGCAAGTGCTGAGCCAAAATATAAATGTATTTCTTGAGGAGTTAGAGTACTATGGATATAGAAGTGTTCACAGATGTCAAAATTGGATGAAATAACAGATGAAGCTACTCTTATTTATTGTATTACTCTATTCTGCTTTATAAAACAGTCCAAGAAAATCCTATTATCTGTCAAACCAATGTAATTAAAAAATTCTAGCCTAAATATAGTTGGGGTTTGACCGCCTGAGATACTGCTGGCCAGCATTTTAAGGCCTGGACCACCAGGCTCTTATGAACCAGGGCTGACCACATACCTTGGTTCTCTTTCAAAGCCATTTCATCAAGTACCACCACAACTCAGTAATTTTACATGTGAGCAAGATTCAATTTTCTTCTCTACCCTAGGTCTGAGATTTGCTGATCAGGCATTGAACCAAGGGTTTTTATATGCAGGTCACTGAATTTGATCAACAGCTGGTCTTTAAGGGAAGAGATCAAAACATGCACAACACAGTAATCAAGACCAGATGTTTGTCTGAAAGACAAGCTCCAGCTCAAGCAGGAATTAAGCAAAATCTTACAAGCTGTGTTATAAGAAAAACAGATGAAAAGATCACAACAGCCACTCTGCTTTTTTATTAAAAAAATATAACAAACGATTTAAAACAACTGGCCACAGTTTGACTACAAATAGTTCAGCAAAATAAAACTTGCTTTTGGGTGCCCCAGATAAAGATTTACTGGTGCAGCCTGCTGGCAGAGAGCTCAGTTTGGGTTGCACTGGAAAAGCACCAAACCCCTATGTTGCATTCACCCTGCAGCAGCTTGAAACCAAACTGACTGGTCAAAAGGAACACAGAGCCAGGAAATACTTTATTTTGGGATCCACAGGACTGCTCGCTCTCGAAGACGCCCCTCAGAGGGGAGCAAAATTTTTTCTAGAGTAGTTCTTCCCATGTATATTGTATCCTTAGGGTGTCAATTCCACCACTGCCCTTCTTTCAACAAGTCAACTTAAATACAAAAATAAATAGTCTAGATGGGCAAAATGTTATGCGAGATTCACACTAGAGAAACGGACTGTTTTGGAGCCTTACCTTGCACTTTCGGGTGTCCTTTCAGAGTGTCGTCTGTGAAGTCCCATACACTGGAAATACAGTTAGTGCGGGTAGTCACAGTCATTTGATGTAGATATATTGTAGCAGGTATGTCCCATGCAAGGGATATATCCTAGACTTTTGAAATGCATTGTGTATTTTGCCTTTTAAATTTGTAGTTTGGGAAGAATGTAAAGTTGTTTGGAACACATACTCTGTACGTGAGATTGAAGTCTAATACAGTTTACTTTGTATGCTGCAATTTAAGGAGAATGTTACTCCTATATATGTGGGTATAATCTTGTGTGTGTCTGTATATTTATGTCAGTATGCCTCATGAATACAGGTGATCTGTATCTTTTCTCAGACAAAGACTGATTGTATTTCTAAATTTTTGATTGCAAATTCTGTGCATGAGGTAAAAGAAGGAAAGAAACATGAAACCACAGCCAAAGAAGAAAAGAATCTTGACTCCAGCCAAATTCTGCGCTCCCTGCAGAGGTCTCAGATTGTTACATTTCTAACAGAAACTCGTATGGAGTTTGTCAGCGGATGCAAGGCAACTGAAAATGAAAAAGTCAACATGGGAGGGGTTCTTCCCATTTCTATCAACTGAGAAAGAGTTTCAACTTAACAAACATATTTTAGGGCATGCCAGAAAAATCTGAGTGAAAAACTTGCATAAGTTGATAAAAAAACCAAACATCCCAAAGTTAACTTTTGCTCTTTGTTGATATTGTACATTTCCCTTTCTGGGTATTTGTATGATTATGAGTTGAGTAACTCATTCAATCCCGGATCATATAGACCAAGATGAAACACCAAAAGAGGGCTTAATCCATATTACGAGCTAAATCCAAATTACGAGCTAATTTCTCAGTCTCGTGTCTGACTCAGCCTTGTTTGTGGTGGAGCTTCAACCCCAACACCAAACTAACAGATTCGTCTTCAGCCACCAAGTTGCCAAGCAGCAGATTTCAAAGCAATTCAACTCAGCTTCCCTGACCCTTCTGGTACCCTTCAAAGCAGAAAGAGGGGGTAAGAATGTGAAATAAACAGATCTGTTTCTTTTCCATTTCTCTTGAGCTGATAGCATCTTAGACGTTTGGCAAAAGCTTTTTTAACCTATGGCCAAATATCCCATTTGATAAGAAGTTTGAGGCAAGGAGGCTCCAAGCAGGTAATTGCAGCTTTGGAGCATCTTTGTGCACCCTGTGCATTGTTGTGGGTACAGGTGTTTTGCTGAGCAGCAGTGGCAAAATGCCCAAGGTAACCTTTCACACCCTGATACTGATCTGAGTTTTCTGCCATAAGTCTTGCTACAGATGCTCGAGGTGTCTGGCAGGGCACAGAGGGAAGCTGAAGGCATTGTATTTCTTAGTTGTACTTTTTTTTTTTCCCCTAGGAAAATTCATCTCTGGTGCGGCATCTGCTTCCTAACAAGGCAATATCTTGGTTTCCTGCCAACATATCACGAAACTTAAAGACATTTTAATAACGGAAATAGCTTTTCTGCTGCTAGTGACTCATCACTTAGTGCTCAGAACCAAGGGCCTCTGTTGAGCTAAAACTTGGTACCGAATAAAGGCGATCTGATAAATTGAATTATGGACAATCTTGATTACAGGGGATATATTCAAATTGTGTTACATATTATATACAATTTCAACCAACAGTTAGATTTAGTTTAGAATAAAAGCACAAATATAAATTGAATTGCCAAAACTAATTAAAAGAAAAGACGAAAGCCGTCAAAATGTTCTCAGAGGCCAGCACCCTTCACTCCAGAATTGGCTCCTTGGAGGGACACCTCTTGGGGCAGGGTGAGGGCCGTCAGCTGCAGGGCCTGTTTGGCTGGTTCAGTCTGCAGAGGGTGTGTGAGGGGAGCAAGGCGCGTTCGTTAGGGTGGGCAGCCTGCGTGTTTGACCACCACTGTCCGGCCACACATCCACATGTGGTGAGTGCACACTCGGCTCCTTGGAGATGTGCTGGG
>NW_009726094.1:0-16427 GCF_000703405.1 Apaloderma vittatum | reverse complement strand
GTCCCTTCCAGCCCAACACATTCAATGATTCGATGATCTTACCGACCGGAGCAAGGAGAGATGCTGAGCAGTGCGAGTTGGAGCACGGGGCCGAGCCCTGAGGATGTGCCAGTGATGGTGCTGGGAGCTGCTTGCTGGGACACAAGCTGCTACATGAAGGGACACTGTGGGTTTTGTGGGCGTGCACTGAGGAGGGAAAAAGATCGGGGGTTAGGTGGGAGCTGAACAGCCCTCTGGTCTGTGGAGGTAATTTCTGGTGACCAGGATTGAGGCGTGTTGCTGCAGCAGCGATGAAGAAATTTGTGTTTCAGCAGTTTGCTTTGTACCTCTTTGGAGTCAGAATTTCAATCTCTGATGCTCCTCGGACATAATATTAACTGTGCTCTCACTGAGACTATAAAAGCTGATGAATAGAAGACAAATAATAAGCCTGTAGTAGTGAATGCCTAGAAATTAACCTATGCTTACATCTGACACTGTACGGAAGTTCTGCATATATGAAAAAGCACTCTTAGGATATAGTATTTCATTGAGCATCTGCTACTGAAGGAGTGTTTTCAACTCTACCGAATCCTTGAGAAAGGAGTTTATTTTTAAATTTATTTTTATATATATGTGTGTGTACCATAATTTGAGAACATTAAAGCTAAAGAACCTTGATAGCTTTAAGGTATTACATAGTAGTTTAAGTCTTACTATGCAGAGTGGAAACTGTCAGAGACTTGACCAACAAATAATAAAAAAGCCCGTGCGGTAAGGATTTGTGTAAAGTGGGAGCACAGCAAGAGCTGGCAAATACGAATATGAGGTTTATAACAGATAAAAATTATGAAATAGGCGTATCATGGCACCATATTCCTTAGTATCTTTCATAAAATCCTCCATTCTGTGTTAAAGGCTTGGCACTGGAGGCACTGGATGTTCTTTCACCCTAAGAGGAAGGACTGGAAAATAAAGAAAACTCTCAAACTGCTGTCAGAACTATCCTGTTGTCCTTGTACTTCCAGTGCAGTGCCCTGAGACCAGCTAGGGTTAACTCACAACAATTCCCTTGCCTAATGCTGCCACTACCGCATTATGATTTAGAAATACTCAATTTAGCTTTAAATCAGATACGGAAAACTAGGCAGGTATGGTAGCACAAAGTCTGGGGCAGAGTTGTACCCAAACCTGGTTCCTTTGCATGACAATGTATCTGGTGACACAAACTCAGAAATGAAGCCTGCATCTTAATGAGCTTTTTCAGCTTTGTGAAGCTGACTCATTTAGGCTAAATGACTTAACATATTGTCTGAGCTTCGGTTTATATGCTCTGCTGTATCTTTGTATTTTTTAGCTTAAGACATTACTACTCCCTGCTGCCTGTTCTACAACTGTGGAAGCATCTTAAAGTAATTCTCCAGGAAAGTTGATTTAAACTGTAACATCAGGGTTTATATTTCAGCATCTAGGCAGCTTTGCTTCTGGGATAGTCACGTACTAGTAGCTTATTACCTGAAACCCAATGTTCATTTCCTGAAGGAACAGTCAAAGTTTTTCATATTCGTCAAGGATAAGAGATGAGGGGAATGTGGGTGCTGCTGAAGAGGTTAAATCAAGATTAAAACCAAATAATTACAGAAATGTTAATAGAGATAAGTATTTTACCTTAAAACTGAAACATAATTCAGATAAGCTAATTACTAATTGTTTAGCTGAGTCTAAAACATACCAATCTGCAGCGATGAAGGAGGTGGCAGCCTCTGGTCTGAGTTGACAGCAAGGCCTTTTGTTGTCAGAGTAGAAGCAGGAGCAAAAGCAGAAGTGAAGTTGTCATGAATGTGTGTGTGTGTGTGAGAGAGAGTGAGAGACAGAGCGTTGAGTCCCCGAGAGCCACTTATATGCAGTTTTCTGTACCTGAACTATAAAGCCAAACAGGACTATTTATGTTTTTCTTGATACATTCATCCTTGCGACTATCTTAGTCGCATCCATTCCGATACACCTCCGTGCAGTTTCCCAGCCTGATCTTTTTAACACGTCCGTCAACTATTATCCTGTGTGGCTTGTTCAGAACAGCTTGTTTTTACCCAAGTCTAGTCCAGTTTTATCTTTCAGGTGTTCAGCAAGGTCCCCACATATCAGAACAGGTTTTTTTACTAAAATCTGGTCATACTTTTGCACTGTGTGTTCAATGGGATTCCCACGCTAGGCAATAGTTTGGGTTTTTTTCATAGCATACATCTCTTGGTCAAGGCATGTTTAAATTTATGTGTGTAGTAGGAGGAAGAAATTGGGCCATTCCTAGCTGTAAGAATTTCTGAATTACTCTCTAGATCTATTCCTACGCTTCCATCATTTTGTCAATGGGAATAATAAATTCAGAGTTACTAATTCACTGCAAGATCTAAGGATGTTTGAAAAAGCAAACAGTAGCAAGCTGGCAACGAGCAAAACTGATAAGGAATGTGTTGGCCAGCACAGGAAAAAGTAAAAATGTTAAGATAAAATATATATTTTGCATAACAGCTATTAAATACATTCTCTTATCCTTAGCTTGTGCTTTCAAATTATTATCCTGCAGTCTTCAAATAGCATTCAGTTTACTTCAACAACTTCATTTTTGCGTATGCAGTATTTATGACGTTTTTTGTGGCTGTAAAGGTATAAAAATTGGAAACAACTCAGAAGATAATGCTTTTCCTGATATTTTTTTTCTTAGGTTAATTTATCTCTGCACTACTTTAGTTTTCTGTATTATGAACATGCATTTTACTGTAGAAAGCATTAACGAGAAAAATCAAAGCCATATAATAAGGGGCTAAACTTACACATCTCATTCTGGCTTGCAGCTTTTGCTATATCAAACATATTGTTTGTTTCTGAAAACATATTGTTTGTTTCTGTGAGACTCTACCTTGGCATCGCCTCAAGTGCTGCTTTTTTATTCCTCCCAGATCCTCATGCTAATGGAATCTTATGAATGACTGTGTTTTCAGTTCAATTTGGCTTTTCACATAAGCTGAAGTTGCTCAGCTCGTTTCAGGACTGGGCACTCGGGATGTGGCGCACGCTCACTGATGGTCCTGGAAAGCTGTAGTAGACTTGGAATAAACTTCGGGGTGGATTCTACAAAGTGAATTAACCAAGTATTGTTAAAGTCATTGCATCTCATTTTTAGTGTGGAGAGCCTCTGAATACAGCATAACCGTCAGACAATAACAGAGGATCCACTTTGGATCCTAGTTCTGTGCTGGAGTACAAACACCGATGGTGATTAAGTTGCGTTGGTGTTTACATGTGGTGAGCGTGTGAGTAATGAGGCCCCAAATATTTTTATTTTTGCAGTATTTCCTGCACATGTTGTGGCCATGTAATTTACACGTGAACTGCTCAGGTGTAACTATGACAGGTGTGTCACAGCACTCCATGTGGAGAAGAGTAGGGTGGACCTGACTCCTGGAGGTGGCGTCATGGTTGCCCATGTTCTTCCTCTGCCCTTGCAAACGTTTATGGCATCCGCTTAGTTTCTCCTGTGAACAGGAGCAGTGATTGACCCTCACGGTCCGTGGTACTGGTGTCCTTTTTTTCAAGTCCACTTCTATGTTTTCTCTGTTTTCAAGAATTCCTTGGAGATAAAACATCATTACGTGTTCCTCTCTGAAGGTTATTCCTCCATTAAGACTGTCTTGGACATCTATTGGTAGGGTGTCTTCTGTTGTTTTGATTGTGCTCAGGAGCTTATTCGGTAGGCTGAATTGGTAACTTACTTTCCTTTTCCCACTGGTTTAAGTTGAGTGCACTTTGCCACTGCTATCTCCTGAGAAAGTGTCATCTTTGATGCCTCCTCTGCTTTTGATATCTGTTCTTTGATATCTGCCTGTGTTAATGCAACTGCCTTCCGGTCTGTAGCATCCTGACTTATGTATTTCCTGTGAAATTCTTTTCCAGTGCTTCTTCATGTTTTCCTCATTCATACTCATCAGTAACTTCTTTTTTTGAGTGTGGTGTCACACTGTAGGTCTTCCTGACGGAGCCGTCCTCTAACTTGCCAAGCTATATCTTTTTCCTCATCTTCAATTTGGTTTACCTTCTGTTTTTCTTCCAGAAAGCTCACAGCTGTTGCTTTCCTTAGCATATTACCTTTCTGATATGTCCTCTTTGTGCCTTGTACTGTTGATTATGTAGTTGGAGTCATTTATGGAAATCCCCGTGGAACTGTAATTTTTGTCTGCTACACTGCTATCTGACCCAGCGCTTTTATTTGCATAAAAGGGAGGAAGTAAGTAAAGCATGCAAATACTTCTATTTCCATAGAAAATGATAGTAGCTTAGTCTAGCGTGCCTTCGCTTTTCTTAAGAATCTGCTAATGAACTGTTTTTATGTAGTGAACTGAGATACCATCTCATTTCATCTTCTGTTCTAGCACACTTGCCTGTTTTACTTGTGGAGTCAGCTGCTCGAAGAAGGAAGTGTTGTTGGCACAGTCACCTTGCCTGTGTCCTGGCGTTGCCTCCCCAGTATGGTGGGAAGGAAACTCTTAACTTCCTTAACTCCTCTGCTGTTTACACAGCCTGACACAAAGCAAGGAGGTCTCGGTAATTCTAGCTCACGACTACATGACGTAGCTACTGTTTTCCACCCATCTTTCATGACCGTTTCCAGTTAGACCTTTGTCAGAACCTGTGTGCATCAGATTGGTTCCTCGTATCACTTAGGTGGCAAGACAGTTTGGAGGGCAATGACCTGTTAGATCATCCTACTTTGCTCACCTTGTAGAAGTGCAATGTCATTGTTTGCTGGGCTGCTACAAGCAGGATTGAATTGTTGCATCCAGATCCTTTTGTTTCCCAGAGACAAGAAACTTTGATTACTCTGGACTAAAGTTTCCCCCCCCTCCACTTTAAGGCTTTAAGCCCTGCTTGGTGGGAGGGAAATCACAGGCTCTGAGCCAAGTACCCAAGTACTTTATAGGGTGCAGTACTTGCCTGAAACTCCATGCCTATTCTGGGAGTTCGTGTACAAAAAGCTTGTTTTTCTTTAACTGTTTCACTTTTAGTAATGGCTTGTTTGACAGAAAACCTGATAGTGCGTGAGCTGCTCTCTTTCATTTTTTTATGTTTCTTTGTGACTCAGGCGCAACCCTGATTACAAAGAGACATATGGGAATGAGTAAATATTTTTAGATGTGGTAGGGACAGTAGAGGCATGGCTGAAGGCAGCAGGGACTAATGAATGGCACCAGCACCAGGAGATCCTGTTCCAGCCCTGCTGAGAGCTGTTTCACCTCTCTTTGCCTCAGGTGCCACACTTGTTCAAGTATGTCTGGCGATGCTTCCTCCTCTTGTCAGAGTTGTTTGTTCATTGAGCAGGAAAAAAACCCCAGTAGTATGAGAATATTGACCACAGCTTGTGGGAGCCACAGGTTTCTGTTGGCCGCAGGAATTTAAAGAAAAAAATCAGGAAGCTCAGCTTTTTCAGGTCATTGCAAATGAACGGTGAGCCAGTGTGGATGGCCCTGTGAGCATGATATACCTACAGGCAGTTATACCAGAAATCAGCCTCCTTGGTTTTGATTTGGCTTAGATAAGCATTATACTTACATGGGTAAATCCAAAAGCAACAGTGACTTTTGAAGGGAGTAGACAAAAATACATGTTAAAATTACCAGTACTGTAAAATGATGTTTTCCATAAGGATTACATATAAATCTTTATATGAGATGCTACAGCTTTTGCTACAGTTCTAGAGGCAGAGAAGCTTTATATTGTTTTTCATAACTTAGTTTAGTTTACAATGAAATAAAATGGAAGATGGAAGTGGTCAAAGATTCATAATTAATTTAGCATTACTTGCCTTTTTATTGAGGAAGAGATAATCTGAAGTTTACTTTTGCTTAATTTATACAGATTGTGCTGTTTAAGACAATAGAGTACATACTGTAGATGTTATAGAAATACTTGAGGTCAGCATGTGATGTTATGCTCACAGAAAAACATTCCTATTAGTGCTAATTAGAGCAACCTGGCTAATTCCTATATGGTTTACTGTAAACAATTACATAAGAAAAGAGTAAAGGCTGAAGATTTTCTAGGGCAAGTATCAATTGTCTGATACTGCTAAGGACTTTGGTAGTGAGCGCACTACTAGGAAAGTTTGAGAAAGCCCGTGTCCTGTTGGAGTGAGGTCTCAAGTTCCATGCAGAAGCATGTCTTGTAGGACTTTTCATAACAAGCCAAGGAGTACCGTGATGTCCATGTTCAAGTTGATAAAGAAAAATACCTTCTCATATTACAGTTGGACTTTCATGGTGGCTGCATAGAGACTTAGAAAAGCGAAAGGGAGAGAAATGCCTGGGAATAGAAATTACTTCTTTTGCTAGGAAATAGGAATAGGCCTCAGGTCCTAGGAAATAAGACCTGAGGCCAGGTTCAGAATCCCTTTTGCAGACTATCAGGGTGTGGCAGGTTGTGAGCTTGAGTGCCTGGTTGTGTAGAAGCTGGGAAGGAGGTGTTTCAGTGTTGAGTTCTTGCGCTATACTAGCGACTCTTCTCATTCTTGGATGCAAAGGTGATGGATTGCAGCCCTCATAGTGCTGACCCATCTCACTTGAAGAGCAAATTGGAGTATGTTGATGAGTCAGTCCCCAGATGTTCAATGGAAAATTGAGCTCAAAGGGGTGAATTTTATCACTTAAGGCCTTTGGATGGGAGCTTCTCCCTTGGATATAGAGAGCTTTAAATCAGGACTTCAGATGTCACTTGAAAGTTTGTCTTTTGTTTAATCTGGCATTCATCATTCCTCCGCCAGTATTTCTTCTTTGGCTTGTCTTGGTTTTGTAATTCCTGCCCTGCTATGTAGAGGTTAGATTAAAAGGTCTCATTAGATTTTTATTGTCCTTTGCAAAGACAATGCTGTGAAGCTTTCTGTCGTTTTCTGCCTTAGCATGAAATGTTAACTGCGTTTGAGTTCCTAAGAATGACAGTTTTCTTCACCTCTGGCTTAGAAAACTTAACACTTAAGTTGAAAAGTTCCCAGAAGAAAATTTGTTTTTACGTGTTTTGCCACTTACGAAAATGTTTTTAGATGCCTTTTATGCTCAAGTAGTTGTGTTTTCATGAAGGAGATAACGTTTTTTGGGGTAACACTACGGACTGCAGTCCAGGACTCTGTTAACAGAAATCTGTGCCCAAGTAGAGCACCCCAATTTCTGTTTGTGTATCCTGTTTCAACTAAGTGCAAAGTTAACATATTCCACATTGTCTTGATGTTGATCCCATTGAAGTTATGCTTCCTTTAAATGGAGGGAGTCTTAGGCTCTTAGATACCAAGAACAGGTTAAAAAGAATACAATGAAAACTAAAGCACTTTGCAGCAACACGCTGAATAAATATAAGCAATTAAAACAGTTCAGAAAACTTCTAATTTCTTAGGAGAATGCACTTTACTCTTTTACTTGTCAGTCTTAAAGCTTGGTGGTTTTTGCGTTTGAGAGCAAGTTGGAATCAAACTTTGCATGTAGCGCCCGGTTCACATTTGTTCATGAATTCGATACGCTTAGGGAAATGAGTGTGGAAAAGGTCACCAGTGAGCCAAGTCACATAGCCCGACTCAGAGTGAAGTTAGGGCTGATCTGGATCGGTTCTCATTTATATCAGTAGTGAGGGATTGCTAAGAAAAATGCAATAACTTGGTGAAGTAGCTCTCACCAGTGGTTTTAAGGGCTTCTTGGTCAGGCACAGAGAGAGCATAAAGCCAGGAAAACCTGTGCATTGCTTTCTGATGGAATGCTTCCTGTCACAATAAATTCAAACACTTAAACACTTTTTGGACATTTCAGCAATATGTCAGGCAAGTCACTGTCAGAACCAGCGGAGGATTGAGACTGTTTTCTGGGCTTACGCATCTGGTACTTCCTTTGTGCTGTGTGAAAACTGCATGTGTGGAAAGCCAAGCAGATAATAAAACAGACTTGTGATCCAATGAGAAAAGGATGAAGTGATTTCATTGTTCAGTCTCATCTTTTAATGTTTGTGCGCTCTGCAGGTGAAGGAGCTATTTTAATGCTCAGAAGTTCTTTGTTTTTCACTTGAACTGCAGCAAAGAGATAAGTGAGCAAGCAGTCTTAAGGAGTGAGTGCATAGCTCACTCTTTCTTAATTTCTCCCTCCTTAACACTTGCATATGCAGACAGTGTATGGAAAAAAGACTCTAGCCCCAGGAAAGAAGCCTGTTTCTGTGGCATTGGTGAAGTGTTTTTGTTTCTTCCACTCACTGTGGAACTTCTTCCTTGCAGGCTAAATTTATGAACCATGCAGAGTATCTACAAGTGTTGCAAGCTTTTGCTTCTATAAGTAGATGCAAAAGATGCTCCAAGGTAGGGTTTTACACCTTCTGGGTTTTGTTTTATGAATATTTCACAATTAGGAGAGAAAGTAAAGACTTGAGCCGTATAATTGCTGTGCAGCGATCAATCATGCTGCTTTACACACAGTTAAGGACTAGTAGCTAATGTTGGAGAGAAGACAAGAGGTACTTGTAATTGGATGTAACATGTATCTTGGTCCTGTGTGTAGGCAGCAGGATTTAAGGCTCACACATACCAGCCTTCAGAAGTAACATTCATGTGACATCAGTGGTTCACTCTCAATTAACAGCACTTGTCAGTGAGCACTGAGTTCTGTGTGTGTAAATTCCATTGGGTTGGCCTATCTTTACGTTACAGACTTGTCATGGGTTGAGTTTAGTTGAGGAGGCAAATGTACCTCTAAGCTATCTTTATACTTTCTCTGACAGGGCAGCCAAGCAATGAATCAGCACTTGGAAAGGAAGAGAGTAGCTACAGGGCTGTGCTAGTTTATCCTGTCAAAGGTACCAGTGGTTCTTGGCCAAGATCACTAGAGCACAGCACACGCAGCCCTTATCTAAGCAAGCTCTGACACATCTACAGTAGCCAACTCCATTGCTTCTCTTGATTAGCTGTAAGGCTTCACTGTCTCTGTCACAGCAGAAAATAAACCATGTGAGGTAGATTGAAGGTGTAAGACCGAAGTACAGTTTCTAAGTAAACTTTTTTAATATCCACCCACTGATCCTGGCCCTCAGGGAAGCGAGTGTCTTGGGAATCCTGCAGGGGCAAAGGAGGTTTAAGCAGTTCTCATCCCTCCCTGCATCCTGCCACAGGTTTGCATTCCTTTCCAGTTTTGTCACTTTAGCTGATTGCAAGGCAGCCTTTCAGCTTGGATCTGTGATACGATCCAGGCCAGATGAGTATATTTTAAAGGCTTGAGGTATTTTCCTGTATCATAATCTGGATGATATAATGTCTCTGTTACCATCACTTCCAAATGTTTGAGTTTACGCAATGGAGGAGGTAGTGACTTATGTTTAAAAGGCAGAAATGAGCAAATCTAAGAGAGACAAAAGCTGCAAGTTTCTCCTCCTAAAAAACTAACTTCAGCATAAATGTCTGTCATCATATGACGTAGCCTGTACTTCTTAGATGCCTGAAGATAAGGCGGTAAAGCAAGTTATGTGCTTGTTCATAAGTATTAAAAAATTAGAGGCATCTTCTGAACTACTGGAGTAGAGACAGCTCGTTATTATTTACGTTGTTTGTCAAAGATGTAAAGTATATTCTTGTTGATAATGTCCTTCTGTGTGATACAGAAAATCTAGGTAAATCAGCAAAGACCTTTGCTTTGAAGTGTCACTTACAGACCTTTATGGGTAGTAGTTGAAGGGCAGGTGTTTTCCATTGTGTTTTCCATTGGTCCTCACGTCCTGCCTTGGCAGCCCCCTGGATCTCTGTGTGGGCCTTGCTTTTGCAGAGTAAGGCGATTCTTAGCCTGGAGCAGTTCTGCTCTCAAAGCTGGTCTGAGCTGTTGTGTTGTGCTGGGCACGTGTCTGCCTGGTCAAGGCCTTCTGAACCCGATCGTGTGTTTTTAACCCCTGCCAGAAGTTACACAACCAACAGTCAAAAGTTCAGAGGGCCTGGGTAGCTCAGAGTAGACTTTGGTTTGTGCGGAAGCTCACTCCCAGTAAGGAAGGATACAGATTAAAAGTATCACAGTTGTTTCCATGTGTGTGGTTTTTTTTTTCTCTGCATAAGAAATAGTAGTGAGGCTTAGTGTAGGCTGCCTCAGAAAATGATTCAGGTAAATTCTAAAAAAGATGGGGGGGTTTGTTTGTTTGGTTTTGTTGATTTGGTTTTTTTTGTGGTGTTTTTTTTTTGTTTGTTTTTGTTTGTTTGTTCCTGGTTTAACAAGCTGCAGAGCAAAACTGACAGGTTTTCTGCTACTGGTGAGAGGAATGTTGCTGCCTCCTCTTCCTCCGCACAGGCTTGTGTGGGTATAGCTTCTGCCTGGCACCGGCTGCGGTGCTTATGGGATCCTTCCCTGCACTGAGTGAGCTTCTTAGGCTGATGGGAAGCTGTCTACATCTTTTCTTCTCTTGGGTTACTTTTCTCCTAGGTCAGTGAGTTGAGTTAGGTCATGTAAGGGTCTCTTGACTGCCTGAGCTGGTGCCAAGTACACAGACAGCAAGAAGAAGAAAAAAAGCAGTGTGGTAGAGGAGAATCAGCTTGTCCTCTTTCGATAGCAGTGGTATACCCTGTGTCAAGGAGCACTTGGCAGGTTGTAGGGGAAGTGGGACTCAACAGGCACCATCTTCTAGATTGGGACTAACAAAAGCCCGAAGATGGTGGCAGTGCAGAGTAAGAGCCTCACTGGATCTTCCTGGCTGTTGAGTTGCTTATGGACGCTACATCTCCAAGGACTATCCAGAGCGGCTCTGTGGTCCAGATTTCTCCTTTAGCAATCTTGTTCTGATCAAATGTATCTGCTGATTGATTTCTGGGAAGTATTGATTCACCTGGACTGTGAGTAATTGTCACTGTCATTAATGGATGGAATTTTATGGGGAGCAAGCACGTGACGCACAGAGCATTTTCTGCTTTGTCATCCTCCCTCTGGCAGGTTGCCTGAACCAACAAGGGAGAGGCGCCGAGCAGCAGCAGCAGCAAGAGGAGCAGCAGCAGCCTGCGTACGAACTCTTTCAAGTCTCTGCCAGAGGTTGTGGTTGCCTTTGGGTTTTGGGGCTATTGCTAAAGCTAGGTACCTCTAGCACAGATCTACCTGAAAATAATTGGGAGATGTTTATATAAATGCCTGTGTTGTCTAATGACTAGATTTTTATCTGGTTGAAGATAGAGTTTTAGGTGAACATTCCTGAGGTTGTTCAAACTTGTTATAGGAGTAGAATATAGGGCTTTAGTTGCTTCAGGCATATGCAGGATTGTAGCTTTCATAATATATTGAAGAAAATAATTATCCTTTGTGAAGATTGTGACCAGTGTTCAAAACACTGGTCAGTGGTTCACTGGTCACTGGTTCACTGGTCATTTTTTTTTTCTTTCTTTACATACATTTGTATATACACAGATAATTCCTGTGTTCCTTCCCCGAGCTAGATTAGGCCAAGTATTATCCCTCACTAATATTACTGTTAACTATTGTGTAGTGATTCTGATCTTGAACGCCCCTTACCAACACCAGCAAAGTACTCTTCGCAGTACCTTTGGGAAATAAAGGAAATTTATCTCCAAGTTTCAGAGCAGAAATCAGAAGTTACAAGATTCCAGACTGATTTTCAGTGATTGCTTTTTTGCAGTGTGCATGTCTGTGTAAATGCTCTTCAGGTTTGTGGACTCGGTGCCCAAGGAATGTCCATGCATTCAGTATGGCTGTTTGTCCAAGTATGTGCACGTGTCAGAGTTTGCTAATTAGTGCTGGTTGTGCAGTGCAAAGTATGTATGTGATTAAGTATAAACAACTGTGTACTGACCCATTTATTGGAAATTAACATAATTCAAGAGTTATGTGGAGGAAAGCAAAGGTGATAATGATTTCCAGTCAAGTATTAGATATTCTTCTTTCTTCTTTTTCTAGGCAATATCAAATGAAACATCACCATGTGTAAAGGTGTTATTTTTTCCCGTTCCACTAATATGCTTAACTTTTTCTGTTGGAGATAGATAACTCTTTAATCTATATTAAAAATCAGTTATGAGCAGTAGGCAAACAGATCTTTTCCAGACTTTTGAATACATTTATTTATAGTATAAGCAATACCATATGGCGGAAATTATTTGAGGGCAAGGGGAGGGGGAGTGTTGCTTGGAAAAAACAATTATGTCAATAAATTGAACTGAAATAAGTTCCCTGGGAGCTAACTGCAGGAGAAAAATAAAAAAAAATTTAATTCAATTTAAAAAATAGGAGACTGAAAAAAATGACAGCACATCGGCATAAGAAAATCACTTTCTGGGAAAGAAAGGTAAAAATCATCGTTTTCCTTTAAGACTGAAGTTTCAGACTTAGCCTCAGCAAGTCTGACTTCTTCACTTTGTTCCAAGCGTATTGTTAGATTGGCAGAAGATATTGAAGTCCCAGCCAACTCTCATATGGGATTTTGGTAAAGAGAAAAATATTGCAAGTCATCCTAACTTTGCAAATGACTCATCGATGGCCTTAGGAAACACTGCCCTGAGACAGGCATGCCGCTGAGGAGGAAGCGGTGAAGCTGCAAGGCCACTCCCCCAGGCAATTTCGCTTGAGGAATGCGGTCTTCATAAAGGACGTCTCTCCAGACACTACGTTATTTTATTCTTTACTTCACAGAGGGAGCACTGAAGCTGCAAGAAGGGCAGTGCAAAGTAACAGCGGAAACTTCACAGCCGGTTGTTTTTGTACAGGGAAAGAAAATAGGAGATCATGAGAAAACTTTAAAGGTAAGGGGAAATATGGTTTGAAGTCTATAATTTAGTTTTGACTTTGAAAAATAGTGAGAATTAGAGTTTCTTTTAAAAATCGTAGCTCCTGGGAGAAGAATGGAGGAGGTCTGTTCCCGGGATGGGATCATGGTCATGAACAAGTTCCCTCAGTAAATGGGACTCAGACCTTGTTGAGGTCCTGGCCGCTTTGGCGCGGGGTTTGGGGAGGTGGTTTCAGAGGGGAAGATTGTAATCTACTTAGTCTGTCCTAAGCTTTTAATACATTTTCGTGAAGAATGGTTATGAAGAACTAATAAAAAATGAAGCAAACAGTGGGGAATAAAAGATGAAGTTTCTTAATCCATGGGAATACACAAAGATAAGTAGCAATCTAAGGAAATTTCATGAATAGCTACTGTGGTTTCTTTATATGCATCATAAAGATACCGTTCTTGGTAGTTGGGTCTGATGACGGTGTGGGAGTTAGCCTGCCCTAGAGCTTCACACTGTAGCCACTGAGCAAGCAAGAAGGTATGTGTGGAAAAGAGTGGCACACTTTCTCTAATTTTACATCCCTAAATATAAATAAAGTGAACCTACATATCATAATACAATATCTGCTTTCTTTTCACTGGTTGCAGTAGGAAGTTTGAGTGTGCACAATGGCCATGTTTAGAAAAAGAGAGAAAAGGGGAAGCGAGTGTGAGGTGGGTTCTGTTTTAGGTGTATATATTGGGGTGGCGGAGCCAGAGGAGCAGAGGAAGGAAGATGAGGTATTTTTGGATGTCTTCACCACAGCCACAGGTGTTTTCTAGGTTTTGTTTCTACCATTAACAAGGTTATGAAATACTATTTAAATATAACTTTCTACAGGCAGATGCACAGTCTGGATTTCTGCTGACGTTGCCTTGTTACTTGCTGGGGGGATGGGGTATTTTAGTCGGTGATGGGGCTGCGATGGCAGCAGTCTATAGAGCAGACACAGTAACACAGAGCAGGAGAGATCTAATCTCAGAGGAAGGCGGCAGTAGAATGGGTTGAATGGGTTGAGCACGAAGGGCTTAATGCAAAACAAAGTTAGGATGAAAAGAGAAGGAAAACGTCTTTGTGTCTTTGGGTTTTGTTTATCCTGAACTGGGTCCTTCTTAGCAGGCAGGTGGAAACACTTCAATAAAAGTGAGCAGGTTTGTAAACTGATTATGAGTTTCTTAACTTTTGGGAAGCAAAAATTAAATACTGTCACGACACTAGCTGATACTCACTAGATCAGCTGATGAATCTGATTTTTACTCGCTCTAGATCTTTTCCAACAGTGTGAAAGGCATTGAGAATTTGACAGCAACTCAAAAGGCTTGAAAGTCCAAAGCTCTTGCAAATTGGACGAAGACTCATTTTAGAAGGAGTGTATGAAGATGGTGCAATGTTCATTGTGGCAGACATCTGTCAAAATGCATTTTAGGACTTATGGGTTGTTTTTGTCATCTGATCAAAAAAAAAAAGAAAAGAATCTCTTGTGAAACTAGTGGTCACACTTGATCCATTTGATGCCAAAGTTAGTTACAATGCTGAACCAAGGCAATAATAAACACAGGCATGTTACAAAAATGTAGTTTTCAGAAATTGTTTTCTTCATTCAGTTCTGTTTATGCAGTTGGTAAGGCTGGAAATTGTAGATTATTACAATGTTGTATATGATTGTTGCATTTTCCTACTAATATATGCAGGAGGAGGAGGGGAAAACACTAATTAGGAAAGTTCAGGGCAGATGAAAAGAGTCAAGTTAATTAATGGAACACCGGTGTCAGCAAGTATGTATCTCATCCTGGTGTACACCCTATGAGGAAGCACAGGAGTTGTGTTGATGTGGAAAACTAAGCTCTGCAAGGAAACTCAGGGCTCCAATGAACAAGAAAATTTATAATTCACTATCTAATAGATACTGAGCTATTCCAAGGATGGGTTAAGAAGGTGGAATTTTAAAAAGCTAGTTAAAAGCAGAGCTCAGAGAATTCAGATGCATGTATGTTACCTTATAACACTATTTGCTGCTGAAAATACTAGTTTTGAGCACTGTGGATGATGTTTCAGTGTTCCCTAATCCTTTTTGTTTTCTCTGTTCAGGCACATAAGGAAAGTGAGCCTGAGAAACTGCTGGAAATGAACGGGCATACGCCGGTGACGCATTCCTACGACTATGATCTCATTGTTATTGGTGGGGGCTCAGGTGGTCTGGCAGCTGCCAAGGTATGAGAGAGAAAATAGAGATTTATACTTTCCTTGTAAGTAGGTGGGTGACATCCTCAACGTCTTGGACCTGGGTGTCTTTAAAACCGTAGTGGCATAACATTTCTATGTGATTGGTGGGACGACTTCTGAGGTTAGCCCCAGTTATACAATATCCTTTTCCTCATCTTCTGAAGAAGATAAACACAAAAATGTCATAGTATACTTCTTAATAGAATGAAATTTGGGCTCCACTAGTGGGAGATGATGCTGTGTGAAAACAGCAGGCAGGTATCTCAACAGTATCTATTAGTAGCCGAATTTAAATTCGAGTCGTAATTGAAAAAGTTTTAAAACCTATTCAGAGTTAATGTCAAGGTTTCTAGTTTTATCTGAAAGTAATGCTGTTCAGAAATAGTTGCATATGTTGTTTTAATTCTTCACAATAGCAGAGACTTTGTGATTTGTGACGTTATAGTTGCATAAGTGGATATTTTGTATATAGTCAAGCAGACTTAGGATCTCACCCTTCCTGTCTAGGGTCTGGTACTTCCTGCCTGTTGCCGAATAATTTCTGCTTTTTGGTTAGGATTTTGCTTTTAGAGGCACATCTAGAATCACTTAAAAGAACCCGTAGTGGTGCAGGAAATACCGGCTCTTAGAGTTGTCATCCCAAATATTTGAAACCTGCTGAAATTTAATGTATGCCAGTAACTCTCCTTTATGTCAGTAGCTGGGCACATTTTGCCTCTTCTCACTGAGGCAGAATTAACTATTTAGAAGTGAATTGAGCATTCCTAGAAATAAAACTTGCCTAAGACCTCGTGCTGGATTATTCCTCCAGACAGGAGGCATTTCTTTTGTTCTTGAAAAGTGAAGGAGGTCATTGAGGAGTGAAAGAAAATGAGGAGAAAGTATTACAGCATAGCACTGGATCACAGAATCACAGAATCACAGAATGTTAGGGGTTGGAAGGGACCTCTGAAGATCATCTAGTCCAACCTTCATCCCAGCTTACCTAACCACTACACCATAGCCTCAAGTGCTAGATCTACTTTTTTTTTAAACACCCCTCCGGGGTGGGGGCCCCCCCCCCCCCCCGGGCCAGCCTGTTCCAGTGCCTCACCACTCGTTCAGTAAAGAACTTCCTCCAAATATCCAATCTAAACTTACCCTGATGCAACTTGAGGCCATTTCCCCTTGTCCTGTCATTAGTAATTAGAGAGAAGAGACCAGCACCAGCCTCACTACAGCCTCCTTTTAGGTAGTTGTAGAGGGCAATAAGGTCTCCTCTCAGCCTCCTCTTCTCCAGACTAAACAAACCCAGTTCCCTCAGCCTGGATTCACAGCTGTGCAGCCGTTCAAAGAGATCTAGACAGGCTAGACGGCTGGGTGGGGAGAAATCTTATGAAATTTAACAAAGGCAAGTGTAGAGTTTAGCACTTGGGAAAGA
>NW_009726093.1:733-8141 GCF_000703405.1 Apaloderma vittatum | reverse complement strand
AGGGACAGAAATTAATTAGAGCAAAAGAGCAAAGCGGGAGGGGATGCTGGGATGTCTCAAGGAGCCGACCAAGCCACCCACAGCTCACCCCGTGACCGGCACCACGGCACGGCCGGCTCCGGCGAGTCCCCAGCTGGGCGAGCGCTCGCAGCGCCCAAGGGGTCTCGGGGCAAGGGTTGTCCCCGCGGTGTGGAACTCTAACCCTTGAAGGAGCTGAAGGCCTTCCCGGAGACAAGGAGAAGGACAACTTCTCGCTCTTCTCTTCTGACTCAATTTTCAACTCTTCTGGAGTCAGTTCTTGGCCTCTGGGTCCCGCTTGAGGGGCAAAGCTCGGCTCCTGCCCTGCAGCTACAGCCCCGGTACGTGTGTGGGTGCTGCAATCGCCGCAGCTAAAGGCTGCCCCCCCGTTTGCAGACAGAACAGATCATCTCGGAGACTGAAGCCACAAAAATTCAGTCACCTTTGAATCTGCTGAAAGTTTTGCAAAACCCTTTTAGCCCGCGTAAGTTACTTTGTTCCAGGAGATACCAACAATTCTACTTAGCCTTATAGATTGGCCTTTTGTTTCCAAAGTACATTCACCTGCCTCAGTATCTCAGCACTCGCATCATTATTGATAACGAATGACTAACGCTAAATTGCTACTAATAATTATTGTTATTTTACACACAAGGGATTTGCCTCTTCCAGCACTTCGTTAGGAGCAAAACTGCATCTATCGCTTGGAGCGCGGAGATCCCATTTTCCCACTTAGACCCCACTTTCCATCACTTCAGGGCAGCAGTTAGCTCTGGGAGACAAAGATTAATTTGCCAATTAAATGCACCAGCCCTGGGGTTGCTCGTGCTGTACCGGGAGCGTTCACACCCCCAAAACCAGAGCTCACCTCACGGACACAACTCTGATCCCTCCTATTTGTTGCTGCTTTCTTAAAAGGCGTAAAACCTTTATGCGAGTTGACAAGCGGCCGGGCTACACCGCGCTCCTGGGCGGAAATCATCCCGAAAAGGCTGAACCTCGCGGACCCGGAGCTGCTCTGGGAGGATGGAGTTTGCCAGAGGAGGATGCGGCTGTGCCGACACCGACTGCGGCTCCGGCTGTGCCGGGACCACGCACCGGTGCAGGAGCCAGCTGCCGCAGAGGTATCCTTTTACCCCGGACCTTGTTAATGAACAAAAGCCTAAGAGAGCATGGGCGGCTGGGCTAGACGGAGAATAAACAGGGGATTAGCGGCGCGTAGCCCCCGAGTGAGGATCGGGCTCTTTATTTTTCCCTGCACTTGAAACCCAACTCCAGGCTCGCACCAGCCGGGAGCGTTTCTCCCCCTCCTGACGCTGCAGCCGTCCATCGCTCCCTGGGCAAAATTAGCTTTTGCAAGAGTTTTTACGGCAGCTGGGCAGCTAGCCCTTGGGCTTCTAACTTCTGTTGTGTTTCTTTTATTGGTGCAGAAGCCGGGTGATGATGCCTTAGCAAAGCCTCTCTGCTCCAGCCTGCCTGCATCACCCCCGGCTCTCCTCCACCACACTGGGATAAACTCTCCAACATTCCTCAAACCCACCTAAGGCCACCTGTCTGCAGCCACGCCTGGCGGTATGACCTGCGAAAAGGGAAAAAAGAGGGGAAAAAACAAATTCCCCATCTCACCCACCCATGCACATACATGGAGGAGTGAGGCAAGGGCACTGAGCAATAAACAGCTTGTTCCACGGGCTGAGAGGTGCTGCCAGCCCGGCGCTGATGGACACTGAGTGTCTGCTTTATATCTAGGCCACAAAAATAACGCTTTGTGAAGGATACAGAAGCACCCAGGCCAGGCAGGACCAGGCAGCTGGGAGCTTGGCTGGAGGAAGCGCAGGGACCCGGACACAGCCAGGCGGGTTCCCAATAAGGGGACGCCCCCCAGCCACTGTCCCTGTGGCACGATGTCCTTGTGCCACCTCTGAAGGAAGCCCAAGACCCAGAGTGCTTGCAGGATGGCTCACTTTTTGTTTTTTGGCTTTTTTTTGCTTGTAAAATCTCTCCCTTTCAAGCAGGAAAGGGAGTGAATGTGTGGACAGAGCAGCCTGTCCCGAGGAGCTGCTCCTTCTTCAAAAGGGTGTTTGCTCCAGGTGCAAGCAATGAGCAACAACAGCTTCTTGCAGGGTGGAAATGACTTAAAAATCCACTTGAAAGCATCATTCTTCCCCTTCAGAAATAGCCCCAAACAGAAATGACTTGAAACAATGCAATCCATGCTTTTTCCTCGCCTTGTAAAACCAAACATTTCACCCGAATATGAGGTCGCTCCTTTCCAAGGAGCCATCCTCCAGCAGGTACTCCCTGTTTTTGGCCCAAAATGAGGTAAGGCTTTGCATTAGGCTAAACTTAATAAACGTTTGCACCAATTAGACAAATGTGACACGGCGCAGACTGATACCCAACTGCAAGCTGCCAGCCCACCCTGGCCAATCCTGCCAGGATAAAACGATGCTTCTCTACGTATGGAACAAAAAATGCCCGTTCAGCCCTAAAGCACGGCGTTTGTCAGCCCAACGCTACAATTTCCTCCTCTATAAAGCTGGAAAAGTATCTGGGCCAGGTCGCTCCATGCTCTATAAACGAGCAATTATTCCTTTCGAAAGTAAAATGAAATAAGAACCGTTCCCATAATCACCTACTGGATTTTATCAGCATGTTTGGGTTACGCTTTTGCCCCTTTGGCTAACGCCTAATTGATTCTTTAATCTCGACAACTTTTTTATTGACCGATACAAGAGCTATTTAGCCCATCAAGCGGCAGGAGCGCAAACCCCGCAAACCCTCCGAGACCCACGACACGGTGCTAGGATGACCTCATCTGAAGCCAACGCTTTATTTGATAATCTATCACTTATTTATTATTCCAACTAACTGCTTGCAGGTGCTGTGATTTTAGTATAATTGTCCCAGCGACAAGCACGCACGGGGAAAAGCTCAGCCTTGTGCAATCTTATCCGGAGCCGCTACCGGGGAGGAAGCCGGCTCCCAGCCCGTGTTGGAGGGAAACGGCGGAAAAACTCAGCGTTTTGGTAACGTGAAGAGCAGGGCAAAATCTGCCAACAACTGAAGGCAGGGGCTTGTCCTGCCAGCCGGCTCGCTGGGGGAAGGAGGAGGCAGACCGGGATGGAAAACCCCGATGTCGAGAAGATTGAAAGCAGCTCGTGAATTGACAGCGCGCCTCCGGGCTGTCCAGCAACAGGATTTTAAGATCAATGAAGATCTTAAAGGCTTCTGAGTTAGAAGCAGTCCCAGGATTTAAGCCCCTTCAAGTGTCTTCCCAGTGAGGGAAGGGTTGGAGGCTGCGGAGGTGGGGACCAGGAGCAGAGGAGGTGCCTTTCGGCATTATCTGCCCTCTCGTCGTCTGCCCAAGCTCCTTCAACTAAGCCAGTGGTCTCAGCAAAAAATGGTATTTTGAGTGGCAAGACCCCATTGCTGCTTCAGTCTTAACCCTGGCCAGGGAAAAAAACAAAACACAAGAGGTTGGGAGAATCATTTTTTCATTAAAATAAAAATCGATCCATAATGAAAATAGACTTTTAATGGGAAAAGTTTAGTGCAAATGGAAGCTTTTAGAGATTCTTTTGACTGACAATAACCTGAAGACCCTCCAGGAACTCCAGCCCAGAATAATCAGATTAAATGAAAACTAATATACGATCCTGAAATTCATCCCATGCTGGTCTAAACTTATAGCAGCTGGGTAATTTAGCCTACAGGTTTCTGCCTCATGCCCAGCAGTTCACACTGAATTGCTTAGCCAAACCTAATCTACTGGGAAGGAAAAAAGCTCTTTCTTTTAATATCTGTTAAAGTAAAGCCAGCCTCTAAAAGCAGCTGGGAGCAGGGAAGGTATACGAATATTCATATTTTCTACAGGATCTCCCAGACTGAAGCTTGGCTACTTTAAAACAAATAACTACAATTTATAAATGGTCCAGGAATAAGGAAATCTCTGGGTTGGTGCGTTGTAGCTGCTAATATGGGTAATACCAGGACCGTCTTGTGAACCCTGCACAAGCTCATGTTCTCCAGCAGGTCCTCACCACGTTCCCAAAACATGAATCAAACCCACGCTTTCACCTGGAAAAAGGTTCCTGCAGCAGAAATAAATGCCAAGCAAGGAGAAAACAGAACTTCCAAATATAAATGTCATTAAAGATCTTCCAGCTCAATCTTAAATTCCCGTGCAGGGTAAGCACGTTGCACATTTTTCCATCTTACCACCAGAAGACAGCTCTCCTGGAGGGCTTGGAGATGAGCTACAAAACCCTGAAAGCCCTTGCAACTTCATATTCAGTGAAGTCTGGGCTGAAGCCTCACACGGCAGGCAGGGGAATAAAGAACGCAGCCCCTCAGGGGACCCTGGGATGATCCAGCCTCCCACATCACCTTCCCCTTGACGGGAGCATCGTCCCTTCCAGCTTGCTCCAAAAGCCACACCACTGGGTCTTCCCAAATTATGCAAGCTCAGATGGGTTTAGCCATTCCCTGTGCATGAGAGATGAGCTAAAATCCATCTGCTCTCATACACTCACTTTGTGTTCTCCAGCAGCAACAACAGGAATAGACATTTTTATGTGGTATTTTAAAAAATCAAGCCCAGGGACGCTTCCTTTTTTCAGGGGAAGAGCAGCCCAGACGAGCTCGGTCAAGGCTGCAGGATCTGACCTCGCTGCAGCCGGCGGCCAGCGTGGGGGAATACAAACCCAGCTGTTCTTACTAGGGGGTCTCATGCTTTCAAAAGGCTGTAATCTTGGCCAAACAAGAAAAAAAGTTGGTCCAATCCTGCAGCCTGCACCTCCCACCAGCTGGAATGGCCGGGCTGGTACCCACCGTGGTGTTGGTCACCCTCCGGACCTGCCCTGAGCACCCGGCAACATGTCGGAGGGTTGCAGAAATAAATAAAACCTGGCATTGAAATCAGGAAAAAAAAAAAATCCAAGCAAGGAAACTTCCAGAGCCATCCAAAACAAAGCTGAAGGGGACAGCCTGCCTCGAGTGACTGTCCCTGGGAACACACAGCTGCTCCCAGGACGTGGGGTTTGGATGTGCAAAACCAGAATCCCTTGTGCTTGGGCACCTGTGATGAAACACAAGCACCCTCGAGCCCACGATTCCTCTCCCTGGGAGGGTACGAGCCCTTCCCCTGCAGGGTGACAACGCTCCCCCCACCCAGTGGGACAGCAAGAACCCATAGAAGAAGCTCTGGGTCACCCCATCACATCCATCCTCACAAAGAGCCTGGATGCTCTCGGCAGCAGCCCATGGCCGAGCAAGTACCGGCACGCTCACGTCTGAGCGAGGAGGGAGGCGGCGTGCCCCCCGAGCCCCGGCCAACGCGCATTTGGAGGGTCCAGATCCTCTGTGCAACCACCGAAACATCCTGCACCGGGCTCCCTGCGGCTCCGCTCCCGCCCCTCCCGCATCACCCCTCCCCCGCGGGAAGCCTGCCCCAGTGTCGGGGAGCATCGACTAATTTGTGGGGGTCTCTCCCGGCTGTTTTCTCCCCACCCTGTGATTTTGTGGGTGATGCACCAGAGGAGAGGAAAAGCAGCTCTGCATAGACAGCACCAAGAACTTTCATCGATGAAAATAAAGAAAAAAGCAGCTTGGTTTTGATGTGACAGCATCCCCTGAGATGGCCCCGGCCGCAGTGGGAGCTTGAGCCCCCCCAGGGCTCGGCACGAGCAGTTCTGGGACCCAGAAGGATCTCAAAGAGCAGTGGGAGGATTAGATCAGGCCCCACATCAGCAGATGAGCTGAGAAAACCTGGCCAAGATCAGAGAGTTATCATGGGGGGGGGTTTCACCTGATTATTATTTTGACCGATGGACCCAAACTCCTCACTCAGGAGCTGGAGGAGTTTTATGTCTGGACCCTAATCCTCTCTGCCGGGTGCTTGGTGGGTGTCCCCATCCCCTCTTCAAAGGTATCTGAGGAATTGGAGCTTGGCAGCAGCAGATCTCAGACGGAGCTACCGTTCAAACGGATTTACGACACGCTGACTTGGGAAGACCACGAAGTTCTACTTGCATTGCATAGCTCAGGGATAAAACAAAAAAATAAAATAATCTCTCCAAGAAAACTTCTGCTCGACAGATAACGCAATGTGGTTCCGATTTGCTCACCCCCTCTAAATTATTGTTTCTTTTCTTTTTTAAAATTCTGTCCCAGGGAAACGTTTCTAATTTAAGCCCCTGCGTGCACCTTCCTCACTGCCTTTGAATGTGTATTATCTTCCCGGAGCGGAGGGAGAATTTTTGATTTAAAAAAAGAGGGGGGAAGGAAAAAAAAAAAAAGAAAAAAGCTTAATGAGCACAACGCGCGGCAAACAAGGAATGGAAATGCTGGTCTGGGTTCCATTATCCCTGACCCAGAGGTTGGAAACCAAAAGAAATTAATTAAATTGGGGAGAGGGGAGGCCAGCAGCATTGGCTGCTGGTGACCAGCCCATGAAAGATGCCCGGGGGACATCCCGTCACCCATCACCCATGCAGGGGGGGCACCCGTACCCCTTGTTACCGAAGAGCACAGAGTGTGGCTGTGGGGGCTGAGAACCTTTTAACAGCAACCTAAAATCCCCTGGCTTTGTGTGAATGATCCCAAGGCAGGGACCCCTCACAAAGGGAAGGGTGCAGCCAGGGAGGTGAGATCCAAATCGTTTTTTGCTGTGCCAAATCCCAGCCCCGAAGAGGGAGGGACAGTGCCAGGGGCAGGGGACAGATGGGTACGGGCTATCCTGGGTGCTGGGAGGGTGAAAAGTGCCTTTTTATGGAAGGTTCTGAAATTCCATGAGGCCAGTGAGCACGGGGATTGCACGTGGGCTCAACTCACCTGTTGGAAAAATCCTGCCCGAGGTCCTGTGAGAAGTGAGACGGGGCTGTGGGACGGGCTCCAGCCTCGCTCTGTGCATCCGACGCCACGGGAGAAAAAAAATAAAACAAAAATAGATATGATGCATCAAACGATGCCTGGCAGCGCCCAGCTTCCACAGGCGGGAGAGGCTCGGCGTGAAGCTGCGCTGGTATCTCCTAGAGCCGCGACGACACCGTGAGCTGCGCCGGATCTCGCCGGGCACAGCCTGGCTTCCATCGCTCCCAGCCCCTCGGAGGGTTGGCCAAGCCAGGAAGGACGATAACGGGAGCGAGATGCGGGATCGCGGCGTTCGCCCTCCGCGCCGTAATGGGAACAAAATGTCCTTCCATTGTTCGCAGGGAGAGCGTTGGTTTCCAGCTATGGCAAACATTTAGGAAAACACAATCGAGTCGTAAACATTATTTACAATCTGGAGCGCTTTATATGTTGCTCCGAGCCCTGCAATTAAATTATTTGCCTCGGTTCGAACACAACTGGGGAACATACAGGACTTTCCCAGTGCCCGGCCAAGAGC
>NW_009726093.1:340-670 GCF_000703405.1 Apaloderma vittatum | reverse complement strand
CAGGCTCTGCCGTCGCGACACCAGGCGCTCCCTGGAATGCGAAGAAGCGTCGCGACATCCAAGAGTCACCTTATTTATCACCCGTCACCTCCGTGAAAGCCGCGTGTTCCCAACGAGCTGTAACAGGGGACTGCACCTGGGGCCAGGCTGCCCTGCCAGCACTGCTGCTTTTTGCCTTTTTTAACGATTTTAGAAAAAATTAAAAAAAACCACCCAAATGAGTGAAGCCCCTGCTGGTTATACAGAGCTGTTGGCTTTAATCCCCTTCCAGAAATACGCTTGTGGTGGTGGCCATGCAGTTCATGCAGCCAAAATGGGGAAGAACAGTGA
>NW_009726093.1:0-238 GCF_000703405.1 Apaloderma vittatum | reverse complement strand
CGCAGCGGGGGAGACAGGCAGAACCTAAAAAAGCCTCAGGGACGGGGGCACCGCCTCTCCCTCCCACGGTGGTGGTGGTGCCCAGGGAGAACAGCTCTGGCTGAATTTGCTCTGCGAGGGTGAAAGCCTCATTTGTAAGCTTTCAGGCCACTGGAATCCTTCTCCAGGGGGGCAACCCCTCCCTAGAAAAAGCCCGGCAAGCCCCTTTCTCCATGCCCTCTCCTGCTGGGGTGTGCGC
>NW_009726092.1:5735-8056 GCF_000703405.1 Apaloderma vittatum | reverse complement strand
TATATATATAAAATATATATCATATTCTTTTGGAAAGGGTTTGTCTTTTTTGTTTTGTTTTCCTAAACCTTGAAGACAGTAAAGCAATCGCATGCTGCACATGTGGCAAAAATTTTGCGTTGGCCCTGAATTCTTCATCATCCTAAACCATCCCGAAGAGGTGGGAGGAGACGGGCACCCCCTGCCCTCCTCTCTTTTTCGGGTACAACTGGCAGCCACTGGGCTGCTCCAGTCCTCGTGCTGTCCTCTATTATCTGACAGTACCTCAGTGGGAGAGGAAGAAATCAAGGTGCTTCTACCAAAGCCCTGAGCATCCCAACCTCGCAGACAGGCTCATTGACTGGAGATGGAAAACAACCCACGACTGTACCAGCACTGTTGCAAAGCCTCTTGCTGTGCCTCAGTTTCCCTTTGTGCAAGACAGCTCGCTGTATTGCTGCCCCGTTATTGGTATACATTGCCGTCGTACTCAAGGATGGTGGGTAGGCAGATCTCTTATTGGACCTGCCTTTCTGAGAACAAACCCCTCTCCCTTGCACACACCCACCTGCACTTGGGGTTCAGGTCAGTGCTTTTGCTGGTTTATTCTCACACAAGTTGCTCATATGATGTATCTGAGCTGGTCTCCCTCCACAGCCCTTGAGCCTTATGGGGGTGTTCTGGAGATACATTCAATCCAGGCAAATGGAGCAGGAAGACCAAAAGAAACCCCTGCCAGAGCTGCTCGGCTGAGGGCAGCCTAAAACCTTGCAGGGAGCCCGGGGAAACGTCGCCGTCTCCTTCACATGTGCAGGGCAGCCGTGTCGTGGGGAGGCTTCTCTGCAGCAGGAGGATTAGCCCTGTCAGAAAGGCGCAATCTTCTGCATGTGTTCACTGAGCTGGCCCCAGGACACGTGTGCAGCTCTCCAGAGGTTGGGGCGGGGTTGGGATCCTGCAGGCGGCAGCTGAAGAACCAGCTGAAGGAGAGGATGGTGGTTTTTTTTCCATATGGCAGAGATCCTTTCTTTATGTATCTTGTGACGTTAAACAAATTACCTAACAAAGATCCATAGAATTGCTGAGGTTGGACGGCAGTGCTGGAGGTTGGTCAGGACCATGTCCGGTTGGGCTTCGAGTAGCTCCAGTGATGGAGACTCTAGAACGTTTCTGGGCAACTTACTCCTGTGTTCAACCACCCTCAGAGTAAAGTAGCTTTTTCTTATATTTAAGTAGAACTTTCTGTATTTCAGTTCATGTCTGTTGCCTTTTGTCCTGGCACTGGGCATTACTGGAAAGAGCCTGTGTCTGTCCTCTTTGCACCCAGCTTCAGTTATTTGTATACATTAATGAGATCCCTCACGAGCCTTCTCTGCTCCAGGCTGAACAGATCCAGCTCTCTCAGCCTGGAGAGATGCTCCGGTCCCTTTATCACCTTCGTGGCTGCTGGTGTACCTGTAGAAGCCTTTCTTGTTGTCCTTCAGGTCTCTTACCAGACTCAACTCCAGGTGGACTTTGGCTTTCCTGACCCCATTCCAGCACACCTGGACAGTGTCTCTGTCTTTCCCCAGCCTTGTCCACCCTGCTTCCACCTCTTATACCCTTCCTCTCTATGCCAGAGAGCCTTGTGTAAGCTTGTTCAAGCCTTTGTTTGACATCTTGCTTGCCAGGGTGAACTGGAGGAGTTGATTCTTGAAAACAAATCATGTTTCCTGGACACTTTTTCTCTCCAGGACTGCATCCCTTGGGAGTCTTCCAAGAAGATTCTTCAAGAGGCCAAAGTCTGATCTCCTAAGCCCAAGTTTGTGATCCTGCTTTTTGCTCTGCTCCCTTCTCTCAGGACTCTGAACTCTATCCACAACATCATGCTCTCTGCAGCCAAGGCTGTCCTCAGTCTTTGCATCCCTGACCAGCTCTGCCACATTCATAAGGATCCCATCCATCAGAGCGTCTTCCCTCCTTGGCTCCTCGATTGTCTGTGTTAGGAAGGTGTCACCAGAGCACTTCAGAAACCTTCTAAATTGCTTGTGCCCTGCCGTGCTGTCCCTCCAGCAGATAGGCAGGGGCTGAAGTCTCCCGTGAGGAGCATGGCCTGCAAACATGGGGCTTGCCCAGTTGCCTGAAGAAGGTGTCATCTCTTGCTCCCTGATGGGGCGATCTCTAGCAGACACCCACAACTACGTTACCCCCATGAGACCCAGGTACTCTTGACAGGCTCATTACCCATAGAATCACAGAATCATCCAGGTTGGAAAAGACCCTTGGGAACATCGAGTCCAACCAATAACTCTACACTACACCTTCACCCCTAAACCATATCACCCAACAACACAACTAAACGACAC
>NW_009726092.1:0-5130 GCF_000703405.1 Apaloderma vittatum | reverse complement strand
CTCTCATCCATGTCTTGTAACTAACTCTTCCCTTGTTTTCTGACAATGTTGGTAGCTGCTCGGCTATGGCCGCATTCCAAGCGCCATGTCTGCCCGTGAAATGCCTGTGTTCTCCTGCCAGATTTTGCTTTCCCCACGTCGGATGGAGCTTTATTCAGAGGGTGCTGTGCTGCTGGGGGTTTTGCATGTGCAACACCCACTTTGGGGAATCACCCTGGTTGGAGAACAGACCGTGTGATATGGCCTGTGAATACAGAATATTTACCCAGTTCAGGCAAGGTGGCTTCCACTGGCGTTTTAAACAGAAGGCAGAATGACATCTCCTGGTTTGTTTTACTGGTGGAGAAACCAGTGCACAGACTGGGGAACTGGGGAAGTGATTTGACTAAGCCACCCACTGGGTTGGTGACTTCCAGCCCCATTTTTATAATCAGTGGATGCTGCAGCCTTCAGACTCTTGGCTGTAGCACAAGGATCTTCACGCAGCTGGACTCTTCGGAGCGGCTGGGGATCTAAGAATAAGTGTAATAAATGTTGGATGGGACCAGCTGCTCCTAACTGGAGACTGTTCCTCTCTTACCCACCTGGACACAGCTGGTGCAGGGACCTGCACCTCCCGCTCTGCTCGGCTCTCCCAAGGGTTCTGCTCCGTATCAGCTTTCCACGGCCAGATTGTGTGTTTTGCTGTTTCCCTCATGCCATCTGCGCCACCCTCCCTTCCCTCACTCTAACTGTGGCACACGCTACGGTGAGTGAGCGGCGGCTGGGCAGGCTTGGGTCAGGCTGCTGGGTCTTCAGGAGGGAAGGACAGTCAGGTGTGCAGGGACCCTGGACTCCTCAGCATGTGTTTCCCTATGGGTACAGGGGGTTTGCACCCCTATGGATACAGGGGTTTGCATCCCTGAGGGTACCACTGGGTTTACATCTCTCTTGTCAGGCACGGGAGAGGACAAGAAATCCTGCTGAGGTACCCTGGGGTGCACAGTGCAGTTTAGGAAGGTGCCCAGGCAGGTACCCCCATCGTAACTGGGTCACAAATCCTGCGTGTGCGCTGCCAGAGCAGACAGAAGTGCACACATGTTTCTTTGCCAAGGGATCTGCAGCCCTGTGAGCATTTATAAACTTACCAACCGTGGCAAAGCAGGGAGTAATGCCCACTCCTGTTTCTCCAGGTGTCTGTATGAGCCAGGGCTTCTCACCTGGGCTTTGGGAAGGGTTGGAAGGTAGCAGCCACGTTTCTAAAATTATAAATGTGATGTAGTCGCTATTTAAAGGTCCCAGCATTAAGTCACACCTTTGCAATGCTCTGCAGAGCAGCAGGCATATGGAATAGATGAGGCACAGTCATACAGTCTAGATCTTAGAGCTCAGGAGCCAGGATCTCTTCCTGATGTGTCCTGTTCAGCATCCCTCTGCCAGATCCCAGCTGTGACGTCCCGGCCCTACTGAGACTTGTAGGATTTGCTAGGCTACGTACAAGAAATAACAGCTGCAGGCTGCTGTTTCCTGACAGTTATTATGAGCTCTTGTCCTGCTGCCAGAGTGAGGGGCAGATGGAGAGAGCAGGGTGGTCAGTGGGGCTTGTGGCCCCCTCCGTCCTTGCCAGTAGCCAAGGGCACTGAGCACTCCAGGCTGTGGAGTTTCTTGCGTCGAGCTGACGGCTTAGGGTGAGAAACTCAGAATCTCCTTCTGCTGTGGGCTGTGAAGGAGAAAACTGGCACCAGACTCAGGGCAGGGAGGAAGGAGCCATGCTGAGGCCAGCCTGGGCTCCCAGGAGCTGCCCGTTGGGCCATCCCTCATGACAAAGGTCACCAGCTGTCAAACTGAGGGACTATGGCCACTTTGTCCTTATTAATGAGCATCTTCCAAGGACAAGGGCACGTTCAAGATGATTCATGTCCTGGTGCTGTGCTGCTGCAGCACACCAGGCACCGCAGATCAGAGCCTTTCAGTGATGTGCCATCCACTCTGCAGCCTGGGCAGCTGAGCAATATCTCCCCAGCTCACAGGAGATGGATACAGCTTAATGAGTGCTAACGAGGTGCTTCGCAGTGCCTGGGTGCCATCTGCTCTGCACATGGGGCTGGTGGCCCAGCCTGGACACCACAGAACCGCTGCTGGCCCTAGCTCACAGCCTGCAGGTCCCAGCTCATGGGGAGGGGACCACGGGACACTGCCCGGGGCTTCAGTCCTCCTTCACCCGCCCTCAGCACCGAGGAGCATCATAGTGGCAGAACCCCAGGGTTTCTACGTGAGCTGTGGTTTTCATTAGCCCCACGGAGATGTCCCCTTTGCCTTCATCGCTACCTTTCTCCTGTCTCAGCCTGGAAAGTCCATCCAAGGCACAGCAGAGTGAGGTCAAACCCCAAAGGGCAAAGAACTGTATTTCCCGTGAAATATGATGAGGGATATGAAGATGAACTGGTTCCAGGCGTTCCTTATCTGTCACCATCCCAATACTTCTCATGTTCTTTCTTACTGGTCAGGGTGTCTCAGACAGGTTCTTGAGCATGCCACAGCGATGGTGCCTTGCAGAACCTGCTCTGCTCCTCAGACCCAGAAGGTATTTAGCTCAGCTTTCGCTGGACTTCGCAGAGGGCACACTTCCACCCTCGCATACCGTGACTTGTGTGACTCAGGAAAGTTTTAATTTCCTAGAAGCAGGCTCCACTAGTTCTGCTGCAGGGACCAGAGTATGAAAAAAGGTGTCAGTGAGGAGGAGGTGGCTTCTCCTTCCACAGGAGGAGCCATGGAGAGAAGCTCCCACATGCGGGCTGGAAAGGGACCTGGAGGCAGGATCCAGCTTTCTAAGGAAATTGCCTTTGTTTGCTCTCAGAGTTTTAGAAAAACAGGCTTTGATTCAAGAACAAGGCTGGTATTTACCTTGTTTTCTCTGCCCTCAGCCGTCAGCTGAGGCTGAAACTGGTGACAGGATAAACCAGAAAACCCAGGAGGAAAGGGATGAGCACGAGACTGAGGCTGGAACATGAGAACGGGCAATGAGGAGAGAGATGCTGGAGGATGGCAAAGAAGGAAAGAAGAACAGGAGCTGAGCGTGAAGGCCTCCAGCCAAGCCACCCAGCGCTACTCGCAGCCCTTCCTTCGTGTATCGTAGTGTTTGGGTTTCTCTAAACCTAGAAAAATTCCCACATGGAGAATTTTTTTATCTTATCACCAAGACGGCTCACTACAACTCAAACATAAGAACAAATGCTTACACATTAAACCCACAGAAATCACAAGCAAATGCTGCAATTGTTATTTCTGTATCAACCCCAGGAGCTCCGGTGAGGATTGGAGGTAGCAGTGGGAGCAGAACCAGCAGAAAACAAGAACCTAGTAAACTTGGGAGGAAGCCAGGAAGGAGAGCACCGTGTGGGTATTGGACTCATGAGAAAAGCAGATTCTGGTTCCTATAAGCAGAATCCTACATCACAAGAGAAACAAGGACTTGTCAGCATCCACATAACCTGAATTCTGACTCTGCAGAGCAGTTACAGATTTTGTTTCAGTCTAGGAATAGCTTTCTGTTTTCTCCAGACTTAAAAGTTCAGTGCTGCTTTGTCATTTGTCGTGCGCTCAGTGGAATCCCAAGTATTTACTGCTTTACTCCACCGCAAGCGCTGTGTTTCCTCATAAACCACGTTTAGAAATGTGCCAAATCTGGTTTTAGCTTTATTTTGCCAGGTGGAGAAGTATCGTTATTTGGAAGATATCTGGGCAGCTGTCACCCTGAAGGTTAGGAACCTGTCTGACAGGCACAGGCACTGGCTCCCGGGCTGGTGCTTTGCAGGGGCTGCATTGGCTTTTAGTCTTGGTCCAGTGGGAGCGGTGCATTCTGGAAAATCTGGTCTCTCTTACAGGCACTGAGCCCTTGGCCACGACTTTTTAGAAAGTTTGACCCAAGACATCTCAACCTGAGCATCTGAACTTTGCGGCAGACAATCTTTTTGGCCATATTCTGCCGTCTTTACCCATTTCTGAAACACTTCTCAGCCCAGTAGCTGGCATAGCTCCTTGGCAAGGCTCTGACAGGGCATATCTCCCATTCCAGGTCCTGCTGAGCCAGATGTGATGCCTAAAGCATGAGTTATCACCAGCCTGACTAGACAGTCACATCGACCCACAGGAGCTCAGCAAGCTGGGAGGGGGCTGCAGGCTCGGTGTGGGGACACAGCCCCTGCTTGCCGAGCACTGGCAGCACTGTGGGGAGGCGAAGGATGAGGGATGGTGGGATGCTGAGCTAGAGAGGGGTCTGACATGCCTCCTAACATCAGTCATCCCGGCCATGCCTGCACCGACAGCTCCCTGGCGACGTCTCAGCCGCCCTGACGCCTGTCCCTGCTCCCTGCACCCCGGGTGTCACAGCTGCCAGCGGTGGATCTGGAGGAGAGCCTGCAGAGGGAATGACTCACCAGGCATCCAGCACAGAGCTAATTGCTTCCTCTCCTGACTCACTCGGCCGGCTGGAGCTACACAGCTCTGGTGCACACCCAGCCTTGAGTGTCCCCAAAACTCCAGAGCGGAGACTTGCAGCCCAGGCAGGGAGCAGCTTTCTGGCATCACTAGGCTGGCACAGCCTTCCCGAGGGCCTGATGGGGTCAGCGCCCTTCCTCACTTCCCCAGGGGAGATATTCCCTCTCCCTCTGTGTCAGTGGCTCCACAGCTATCAGTTATCCATGGTACATGGCAAAGTTTAGCCCTTCTGAGAGCTGAGGGATGGCACCTGCATTTTGCAGCCTGCCGGAGGCCAGCTGATGAGTGATGCAGTGGGAAGGGGTTTGCTGCTGGCCCATATCCCCCCACCTCCGTTCATTTACTGGGGAGCAGAAAACACGTCCCACTCCATCTGGACAGCATCCCCCGCTGTGCCCAGGTGCCAGAAGGCTTGGCCTTGGGAGATCAGCCCTCAGTGCTGCGTTGCTGAGCTGGTGCCATGAGCAGAGCAGCCTTTGCCTAACAAACAGCAAGGCTGCCCTGGGGGCTGGCAGCCCTCTTTCTCCCCAGTTGCTGGACCTCACAGGACAAGCAACCTCTGGATATCCTGAGAGGAAGTTCGGCACCACTGGGGAACCCTGTGCTGGGTTATTCCAGCAGAGCTGGACACATCAGCCAGGACCTGAGGCTACC
>NW_009726091.1:5033-11017 GCF_000703405.1 Apaloderma vittatum | reverse complement strand
GATTCCGTGATTCTATGGTTCTGTGCACAAGCACCCTGCTTGGGGAACCTCCGTCACGGAGCCAACTCACGAAGGAGACAAGGGTGGGTCAGGGAGCTCTGCAAGTGCCCATTTAAATGCTGTTATCAGCAGCTTCCTGAGGAATTCACACATTTAGCAGTTTCTGGTCCACATAAATGGAGTGATTTTGTGACGGGGATCCTTGGAGGCTGTAAGGGAGAAAGTGGATGTGACCTGATACTGAAATGTCAGTAGCTGTTGTCACCCACCTGCTTCTCAGAAAGCTCATCTGCGAATCGCGCTGTCTCTGGTTTGGATATGCACATCCCAGCTCACTGTTAGCTCCTGTTTCCGTAGCAAAGCTGCCAGCAGTCTCTGCTCAGGCTTAATGAGCTTGGATCTCGTTAAGTGCCAGCCTAGGCGGGTACCCCTTCCTGCCGTCACACCTCTGACCACGGTGCAGACAAGTCTTCTGCAGCTTTCAGGTTCATCCCTTTTAGGCAGAGTCCAGCAAGTGTGTTAATGGTGGGATCTCTTGTGGGGCTGGCAGTTTTATTAAACTCAGTTCTGTGTGTTTTGATTCTCAGTATTTTATTTCTATTTTAACCGGAAGAATGGCCCACTCTGGGCTGTCAGGAGCTGCTGGGCTGATGGAGTCCTTCCCGTCACAGCAAGGTGTAAATCATCGCATCCAGGTATCTGTCAGCTTTTTCTTTCCCCACTTCTGCCTACTATTTTTTTCATACTCATTCCTTGCAGTTTCCTTTTCTCTCCTAGCACCTCCTAAACAGACTCGGGCATTATCTGTGCTGTGGGTTTCTGTCTTTGACTGGCAGATTTTATATCTGATAGATTGAGAGCCATGACGTTGCACTAGACGTGTGTAGAACAGAGAAGGAGGCAGGTGCAGAAGCTAAAAATGACGTCAAATATTTCATGGATTAAGCGAAGAGCTTCTGGTTCATGAAGACCTGGAGCCAGAGAGACTCCTCCCTGCCAGAGCGAAGGGACGGGGAGGTGGGAACGCGATTGTTCGCAGCCACGGAGCTGAGCGCGACTGGTCCGAGTTGCCCGGCTGTGAGAACTCCCGTAGCTCCTGCCGAGAAAGCCGAGCTGAAAAATAACCGGTGCGTGACACGTGCCTGCCTCAATAGCTGTCGAGGGAAGGACCTTCCCGTCTCACGTGCCGTTCACATGGGCTTGGCCACTTCCAGTGCCTGGAGCCTTTGGGAGACGGCAGGAGGCAGCCGTGCGGGAAGGAAAGCAGAGGGGCGGGTAAGCGAGACCTCCTAAAGCTGCACGGGCTGCCAAGGAACGGGAAATCACCTCGGTGTTTGTAAGGGGACACACTAGACACAGCCTTTCATGATTAAACCTCTGCTAGCTGAGAGCGATGACTCAGCAAAAAATAGCTGGCGTTTTCACTAGGTGCTGCCTTTCTCCAGATTTTAGTGGAAGCGCGTCTGACTAAGCAGACATTTGTATATGCTACTGGTTTTTCTACACGTAAACACAAACATTTTCTACCTCTCCTGCTGAGACAGTTGGTGCTGCTGGACGCTGCGCTCCTGGAGGGGAAATCCACCGAAATGCCATTAGCGGAAAGAATAATTTCTCCATCCTCGAAGTATCAAACCATGATTATAAGGCAATATATTGCTGTAGAACCAAGATGAGACTGCAGCAAGTGTCCTGAGCTCCTCTCTGGCTGTATTGGCTTCGAAATTTCTTTCCAGGGACAATTCTTTCCAGAGCTATTCCCATATACATATAAATGTATATATGCTATCTAATATGCATATGATATGTGCATATGAATGTGTATGTTCTCACTGTACAATATCTTCTGTTAACAAAATGAGTCTAATTGCATGCCCGCAGCATCGTGAGGCAGCAGCGGATGCTCAGCCCCGCAGCCCTTTCTCTCCCGTTGAACTTTTCTCTGTTATTCTTGGGGAGGCTGAGCAGGGGTCAAGCCCAGGCAGGGAAATGAGGTCTGGGGCTATGGAAAACTCGGACCCCAGAGCCACCTCCTATTATATAGATATAAATGGAATGGAAAATTATTTCGAATAAAAGTGCACTGCCCTCTGAGAAATGTTCTCACAGAACCGCCTCCGAGAGTGCCTTAACTCTTGATCAGAGCACAGCGCCTTGCGACAGGGGGACCTCGGGGCCCAGGCAGGGAAATGAGGTCTGGGGCTATGGAAAACTCGGACCCCAGAGCCACCTCCTATTATATAGATATAAATGGAATGGAAAATTATTTCGAATAAAAGTGCACTGCCCTCTGAGAAATGTTCTCACAGAACCGCCTCCGAGAGTGCCTTAACTCTTGATCAGAGCACAGCGCCTTGCGACAGGGGGACCTCGGGGCCGCGGTGACATCGCGTCAGGGCTGGGGACGTGCCGCGGCCAAGCGGTGCCTGCTGCTTTCCAGGCACAGGGCAGGAGGGCAATTCCCCATCGCTTCCCTCTGCCTCCGTGCTGATGAGGAATCTGCACCCACAAGCCCACCAGATCCACCCGAGTTAAAAAACAGGACTCGACTCCAGCTTTCCCCGTCTCTGCAACTTAATCAAGAGCAGTGCGAGGATGGTTTGGTGCACAGAGTGTGGCCCCCACAGTCCCTGTCTGCAGCCAAATTGGTCTGAATTTTTAACAACACTTAATAAGGAGCGCGGGGCTGGGCAAGGCGCGAGCAGGGATGTGCCCCAGCAATCCCGTCTGTTCCCAGTTCAACACCAGTCCGTTGGCTGCTCTCTGCACATGAGAGCAAAGTGTTCATCCTCAGGGGTGAAAGCAGATGCCAGCCAGCTCTCCTCTCCCAGGGTGCTCACCCGCGGGATGAGGAGGTGCAGCATGAGAGCTGCCCAGGGAGGGTGCGGAGTCTCCTGCCCTGGAGTCTTTCCAACCCGCCTGGATGCGTTCCTGTGTGATCTACTGTAGGTGACCCTGCTCTGGCAGGGGGCCGGACTGAATGTTCTCTAGAGATCCCTTCCAACCCCAACATTCTGTGATTCTGTGATTCTGTAATTCTAGGAGCAGTGGATACCAATGGGTACGAGAAACAGGGGAAGGAACAAAGCAGAGTGGCACAGCAGCGCTCGGGCACTCGTCTTGCCTCCTTCTCTGCCGCTTGCCCCTGCCAGTCCTGTCACCTGTCAGCGATAAGGCTTGGCAAGGCACTGATGTGCCAGGGAGCATGAAAGCTCATGGAAGGAAGGAGAAAAGGGCACAGGGAGCCAGGAGAGCAGGGCTGTGGCTCCGGATGGGTACCACGGCTCTCCTGGAAGCCTTTCCTGGTGGGGTTTGCCAGGCACGGGTCAGGAAGAAATTGCTGCACAGGATTCACAGCACTCAGCTCCATTTTCCTTCCCATCTGCAAGGCCAGGCTTGGTCTCGCCTGCTGCCTCCCAGCACCTCCAAAAAAGCAGAGGTTTTCTTTCTTTCGTAATTTAAGTGCTGAAACATGACTGCCTTGTTTGCTGCTCGTAACTACACCACCTGCACAGGCGGAGAGTCTTCTGCTCCCAGCCTAGGCTGCAGGACATGAGGGAGATGGAGATGGAGCAAAAGTCCATGAGCCTGTGTAAACACATGGACAAAATAAGGCAACTGGGCAGATATTTGTTTTTTTAAAGGAAATGTTCTTGAAACAGCCACATCAGGACTTCATCAAAGGCAGAAATCTAATGGGCCAGTTGTCCAAAGCCATGTGGCAAAATACTGAATCCTAAATTAGTACCCAGAAAGAAACTGGCTTGTTTCATTAAAAATCAATTTGTAACTGCCCAGAAGATAAGGCTGTGATACAAAGCAGGCACTAGAGTCTGGTCAGGAGCGAGGCCCACAAACCAGTGCCGTGTCCCATGTATCTGAGTGACCTCATGGATAAGGGGAGGAAACACATGACATGGGACTGAGCTTGCAAATAAGCTTCAGCAAATGCGCTTGAAATGTGCTGTGCCCGGTTTTTGGATGCACAGCCAGCCTGACCTCCCGCAGAGACATCAGAGACAATCCTCTTCAGCCCGTCCTCATCAGGTGGCATCTTACATGTGCCGTGTGCTCTGGAGATCTGCAGGTAGCCTTCTGTCCCAGGTGTCTGATGACACAGGTGGGAATGCACTCCGTAAGGGATGCAGAGCACTCACGCTTTGTGGGCGAGAAGCTGCTGGAGAAACAGCCAGGAGTCACTAAAACCCTTCCAGTCTCTCATTTTGCTCACAACACCAGAAATCAAAGGATTCCAGTGTTTTGTTGGGACTAATTTATTAGTGTGTGTCTTATTTTAGTCCTGAAGAGAAGAGCAGATCTCAGGCGTGAGCTGGTCTGTAGGTTCAGGATTCAGCCTGAATTCGTGAACTTTCTGGGCTTCCTGCAGTACAAACGCAGGGAGAGCATTACTGAAGCTGCGTGGCTTTGTGCTGACTTGCAGCCCTGTCATTGTTATTCGTTCCACCAAGTACTTGGGAAGATATTTATGAAATTGATTTACTGAAATACTAGCATTAAAGTTAAAAAAGAAAATGGATCTAGTTACACTCAGCACAGAGGCAATTTCAGTAATAACCTCTCCACCCATAGAATCATGGAATTGTAGAATGGTTTGGGTTTGAAGGGACCTTAAAGCTCATCTCATTCCAACCCCCCGCCATGGGCAGGGACACCTCCCACCAGCCCAGGTTGCTCCAAGCCCCATCCAGCCTGGCCTGGGACTCTGCCAGGGATGGGGCTGCCACAATTTCTCTGGTGAGCCTGGGCCAGGCTCTCACCACCCTCACAGGGAAGAATTTCTTCTTGATACCATATGCTCGTCTAACACAGCGCTCTGAAATGCGGAGGGAAATAGGACAAGTTTCTGACGAGTGATCTTTAGTCAAGCAAGGCCCTTTAGAAAACAGAGATGGAGCCTTGGTAAAGCCAGTGAGAAAATGCACGCAAGCTGGGCAAGCAGAGTGTAAGGTGGGATTTTGGAGGCCAGGAAGGGCTGGTGCGTGAGCCTGCAAAAACCAACCTGCAGCACACAGGGGAAGGGTGGGAAGAGGATGTTGCAAGAAAACAGAATGGTTTCTCTGCACCCTCCTGTCCCATGGAGGACATGGCAAAAATATGGTTTGCTCAGACATGAAGTGCTCAGGAGCCGCTGCCAGGTTTATTTACCTGCTAAAGCGATGGTGCGAGAGAGCCTTTGGGCCCCAGTGGGGACAGTTTTGCCGACAGGGAATTAGTCATTGTGGATTTTGAATCTCGCAGGCAAGGGATTGCATTTTGCACCTCTGAGAGTGCCGGGGGCAGGCTGGGATGTTGCTCGGTGCAGGCGTAGCTGCAGCGGGGTGCTGTGCTATCGCTCTGCAGGTTTTGCCAGGGAGAACTGATGCAGTATTTGAACCCACGCTCAGTGGATTCAAGACACGGCACGATAAGGTAGAAAATGGAAATCTGTTTGGCATGAGAATGCCAGGTGCTGGTTGGGCTTGGCAACCCTGCTGCCATGGGGCTGAAGGAAAGTAATGCTAGGGTGGGGGAAAAAAAAGGATGTTACCAGTGTGGTTACTCTGAGATTTTAACTGACTTCTGGTGGGCATAGATTTATGCTTTGGAATAAAGCTTGACACGAGAGTCTGTGCCGGCTGCTCCAGGGGATGCTCCGTTGTGGAAGATGAAGACCACAGGGATGGCAGTGGGGATTCACCTCCCCACAGAAGGGACCCTGGGGGGACCTACCCGTCTTGTCTTCAACCACTGACCTGAGAAACGTTAAGTGCAGGTGGGGCGGGCTGGTGGAGAAGCCGGGGTGTGGGAGGACAGGCCACAGGCTGCGGTCCCAGCCCAGTGTCTGGGGGGCACTTTGAGCAAGTAACTTCTCCAGCCCCCGATTTAACCAGTGAGTTCTCGTCCTGGTGACTTGGGAGACCCCCAAGCCCGGCAGGTTGTGCCTGCAGCCCCGCAGAACCTCAGCGAGGTCCCTCCGTGCCCAT
>NW_009726091.1:2828-4978 GCF_000703405.1 Apaloderma vittatum | reverse complement strand
GGGCTCACCAGTGCTGTTGGGAGCGCGATTTTTCCCAGGCAGATTACGTAGCCTTTTTAGCTTCATTCCCCCTCACTTACACCCCCCTTCCTCTGTTATTTTGGTGCCTTTCCCCAAGGGAAACAAAGTTAGCTCAAACACTGTTCCCATCAGAAAGGCAAAAGCTCCCCCCCCCTCTTTTTCCTTCCTCTTTTGGGTTCAGGGTAATGTGTCCCATGACAAAACAAGCACACATCCCTGCACAAAGTGCTTTGCCTTTCTCCTTAAAGGGAGAGTCTTTCTCCAAGGCCCCGAGGGCCATCACTCCATCACACTGAGGTGCCTCTTGGATGAAAGAACGGTCAAGCTGGACTCTTTTTGGACGTGGTGAAAGCAGTCCATGCCCAAACAAGGGGGTTGGCGTTGGTGGGCAGCAGTAGGACTCGTAGCTGGGTCATACGGAGTGGGGAGCAACAGCGTGCCCAAGAGAGTTGGGCTGGAAGCCTTGTGGCTGAGCTTCAGCCGTGCCCAGGGGAGATGTCTGTGTGAGAGTGCACCGTGGAGGCCTCCCTGCAGCCAACGGGGAGACAAGGTCCCTGCTGGGACCCTAAAGCAAGAGCAGAACTCAAAGCGTTTCTCTCCACTGCCTGTAGGAATGATGGGTGAGGAGTTACTCATCCTTCCGCATTGCAAAGCAAGGTGTGAGGGGCTCAGGAGGGGGCAAAGGCCATCTCAATCCAATCCACCAGCCCAAGTCCATTGGCAGAAGCTGCTGGGCAGGGGACACTGAAGGGGAGGTGGCTGCTGTTGGCTGCTGGGCGAGCTCCTCAGGCTGCGCTCCCACGGGCAGTGGGGACGTCGGGCTGTACCTGCTTCAGAAAGAGTTTAAAGATATTTGTGAGTAGGGCCTTTCCCCGCTACTTTGGGAAGGCAGATATCTGGCTTTTCGGTAACTGATCCGTAAAACCTCCTTCTTCCCAGAAAGCACCCGTCATCGCTTCCCTGCCTGCCCCATCAGAGAAAATTTAAGTTACTTTTGGTGTGGGTGGCTGCCGTGTCCTCCTGTCCTGCTTGGAGGTGAGCACCTTCGCTCTCTGCATCACGCTCCTTCACAGTCTGACACTGATACCACAGCTGCAACCCTGGGCCTCCACCGAAGCAACCAAACCAGCCTGACACACATTTTAACTCGTAGATGCTGTTTTCAGGATTCCCTCCACCCTTGGATTTCTTTTCACAGCTTTTAGCAAGCGGGATTTGAATGCATCCCCCTAAATAGAGAGGCTCTAGGTGTTTGTGTTTCTTGTACAGGTAATAAGTGAGCAGTGGGAGCCCGGGGACAGAGGTGTGATTTCTAATTCTGCAACTCAGTAATTTTGCATGATGAGACCTTGGCAACTTGCTCTTGGAACATGCGCCTGCAGTAAGGTGTCTGAAACGGCGAGGAAGAAAAAAAAAAGAAAAAAAGAAAATTGAAATAAACCCCAAAGGCTAGTAATTGCTCCTGGTGAGAAAGGCAAATGAAAAATGTAATTTAGATTTGCAGGTTTTTTAAGATGGAAGAAGGGTTTTTGTTCAAAGGTGTTGAAATCAGAGTGTCGTCTTGTTTCAGATGTTTCCAAGGAATGCAAAACTTGGAAATGGTTTATGGCGAGTGCTCACGCCGGGCGGCTGGGGAGGCTTTTGGCACCTGGGCTCAGCGTAGGGCTGTCCTTTGCAACACCTTCCCCACCAGTGACTTCTGGGGCAGGAGTTACTTCAGCCTCAAGCAGCGTCTGCTTTGGGTGAGACGAACCGCCCCGTTCCCCTCCGCCGAGCTGGGCTGCGGGCATCTCCAGCCTGATGGAGATGGGTGAGATGGACCCCCTGGGTCTCCGCTGAGTTTGCATCCACATGGGCAAGCCAGTGGGATGGCGAAACATCCACTTTCTACCACGAGCATCAAGTCTCGTGGCCTGAAATTCTCTCTGCTGAAAATCTTACCTACTGCTACACGGTGCAGGAGCCAAGGAGAGATGTGGTCCCAGTCTCATCCTGGCTGTCGAAGTCTCAGTTGCTTTCCAGTACTGTCCAAGTGGTGTTTCTGCCTTCGGAGGTACCTTCCTGGCTGGTGCTCGATGATTTATGACTTCCAGGTCCCCAAGGGGTGGATGTGGGAGGGAGAATTGCGG
>NW_009726091.1:644-2770 GCF_000703405.1 Apaloderma vittatum | reverse complement strand
TGATGGAGGGGACGTTCCAAGTGTATTCAGCATGGGAAAATACTTTATCAAAGAAACTTGGAATAAAAAAATAAAATTAAAATCTAAACATGAGCGCTTGACACAGTGCCACATGAGGGCTATTTTTAATTCCCTTCCTGATCGTTCCACTTGTTTTCATCATCCTCAGCTCTTTGAATGATGGAATTAGTCACCATATATGAGATGAAGGAAACAGAGAGCTCGTGGTTTCCAAGGCAGCATCAGCTGAACTCTGCTGAGGAGCACGAGAGCCACGAGGTGCTGATGCCTGTGGATGTGCCAGCAGCCACGGGTGATACATGCTCGGTTGGGTGTTTGGGACAGTGGCACCCAGGGGAGGGCCGGGATGCCGGCTGTGCTGCAGCAATGCCCTGGGGACTTGAGCTGTAGATGTGGGCACACTTTTACGTCTTTCTTCAGGGCAGGTTCTTTCTGTGGAGTCACCAGCATGAAGGAGAATCCAGGGATTTTTGGAAAGGGGAAAGCAGGCTCATCCCTGAATGTCCAGTCTCAAATTCGTGAGCTGCACTGCTGTGGGGCTGCTCAGGACAATTTCTTGAGTTACTAGTTGCGTGGCTATGTCTGTGCTCACTGAGTTCTCACAATAAAACAGAGTGGTGGTGATTTGATGTCGTAGCTGGAAAATCCTTGTCAATGTAAATGTCAAGGTAACAACGTGCCCTTTGCAGTGATCCGCAGCGGAGGATCCCGGGGTTATCCCTGGAACAGCGCGGCTCAGTTACGGAGCACTTTCCATTTTGTAGACTTTAGCTAATCTATTTCCTAATCCTTTGAGCTGAGCTCTGGAGTTGATGGGAGTTACTGGAAAGCCTAAGGAGGAGTACGTAGGCTAATGGCTTTAGAGCTGGGCTCGAATAATAGCTGTTCATTAGAGAGCGGTGTGATATTGCTTGGGGATGCCTTGCTAGGCAAACTTTGATGCATTTAAAATTTTACTTCTTACCCCCTGTGTCTGTTTTGAATATACTGTAGCAACTTGTTAACAGTGATCCCATTTAATTGCAATATAAACACCTAACTACCCAGCTAGGGCACTGAATCCAGTGCCAGCATTGCCTGTGCCTGCGGTTTCACCATAAATTGATATCAAGACCGAGAAGGGTTAATAAGATCACCGGATGGAGTGGCACTAGTCCCCTTCCATGGCTTTATACTTCCTTTTATTGTTTTAATGTAAGGTTTGTGATGGGTTTGGGCTGTTGCTGTGCTCCAAGGAGGTTCAGCTGGGCTGGGACACGGGGTGTCCGCTCCTGGGCAGGGGCAGTGGCCACCCCCGGCAGAGCCAAGTGCCTGACCCCAATCCGCCCTACCAAGCCCACGGGTTACAGAGCTCCGTGCAAGATCATTTGGTTGGCTTTGACTTATTTAAAAATAAAAACTCCTGCGCAAACCCGAGACTATTTGTTTTTACAAAAGTCTGGAGTTTCCCACAGTGGGCTGTTAACGTTTGGGGACTGTTGGAGCCAACATCCATTTTTTTCTCTAAGGTAAGGAGCCTTTCTGAGCAGGATTATTAGGAGAATAATCATGACAGACATTTCCTAATTAGTCGTTAATCATGAGCTGCCCTTTCTGACACTTTCTGGGAGCTGATGCTCCTGCCAAACACTTTCTGCTCTCTCTGCTGTGGCCCAGTGGCTGATCTGGGTGCTCAAGGGGAGTCAGGGTAGGAGCCTTGAAGCCGGAGGTGGCTGGTGGAGCAGAGGTGTGCCATGGCCACCCGCACCCGCAGGAGACTCGGCAGGCAGAGCTGGGTTCTCCTCCCACAGGCGTTTTGCAGGGCTGAGCATGAGGGATCCTCCAGGGCAATAGCTGGAGGTGCACCAGTGGGACCCAGCTCCTGCTACAGCTCCTTGGCCCAGAGAAGGGGACAGAAGGAGAGGGAGGGCTTGGGAGGGTGTTTTGTGTCTTTGAGATTTTGAGAGCTCCACGAGTGAGGATGAAATACCCACGTCAGGACTCTGATCCTCTCCCCAGCTGAGCATCATAGAATCACAGAATGTCTCAGGTTGGAAGGGACATCAGAGATCATCTAATCCAACCCCTGCCATGGGCAGGGACGCCTCAGCCAGCCCAGGCTGCTC
>NW_009726091.1:0-256 GCF_000703405.1 Apaloderma vittatum | reverse complement strand
AGGATTCGAGGTGGGGTCCCACCAGAGCAGAGCAAAGGGGGAGAATCCCCTTGGCAGGGAGGAACATCAGCCGCAGCCTCACAGGACACACCAGGCTGGTCGCTACCGAAGCTGCTGCTGGGGCTGGACCCGGCGCTCTCTGATTTACCATTTTTTTCTCATTTACCTCTCAGGCAGCATGTCCAGCTGTGCAGGACAGCCCCACGCTGCACGCAAGTGACGTTTGCCGCAGCGGCAGAGCTGGCAGGAGGTGATC
>NW_009726090.1:0-209 GCF_000703405.1 Apaloderma vittatum | reverse complement strand
TATACATGCTTACTCATATAGGCACACACACACGCGGAGTGCTGTGAGGGCTGTGCTCTGTAGCCGCTGCCCGCAGATGGGGAGGATGCTCCGGCGGCTGTAGCCCCGCACGGTCACGCAGGGGCTGGTCACGCACAGACCGCATATGCTTGATCGGAGCGGGGCAGGAGGAGGCGAAAGGCGTGATCGCCTTCCACTTTCTCCTTCTG
>NW_009726089.1:2851-3277 GCF_000703405.1 Apaloderma vittatum | reverse complement strand
GCGGCGACAGCGGGTGGGCTCACCCTCAGCCAGCCCCGGTGCCCCCTGGTCTGCTCCAGGCAGGGCCCAGCCCCAGGGATGCTCAGAGCGACCGCGAGGCTCTGCCAGGGCACCGTGTTGGTCTTTTGCCCTGAATGGCCCTGCCTATGGGAAGGGGGAAATATCACCCCTCAAAATGGCTTTTATCCCCACCCAGCCCATGGGTGAGGGGATATGAGAAATTGAGTGTCAGAGGTACAGGGAGACCTGGCACTGATGGCAGGGACCCCCTCCCCTTGCGAGGAGATGGGCCCTCGGGAGCCCGCCTGAGGCTCCAGATGAGGGGGGACATGGGTTTTCACATCCCGTGTCCCTGCTCTGGGCAGCGTGGGCTGCAGGAGAGGGGAAGAACCAGCAGTGGGGGAGGACCTGGCCTGTTGGCTTGTG
>NW_009726089.1:0-2821 GCF_000703405.1 Apaloderma vittatum | reverse complement strand
CGCCACGGCTCCTCCAGGCTGCTGGAGTCAGGGGGTGTCTGCACGGGGACCACAGGGGCCAGGGATGGAAGGAGTGAGGCGGCGGCTGGTCGGTGGTCACCACACTTCTGTGGTTTTTTTTTCAGATCGGAATATTACTGGCCCTAATCCCATAAGGTAATTTGTTACAGTTAACTGGGGAGAGCTCCTCTGTCTGCAGCAGTGTGTGCTCAAATAAGGCGGCTTCCAGAGGAGTGGTGGAAGCGAGCACTAATGCACAGCATCCTGGCCAGGCTGGGAGTGATTCACACTCGGGTTGGATTTTTTCCTGACATCAACCAAAGAGACAGCAGGATTGGGGCTGGATGCCAACGCTGAAAAATGCTCCTTTTTTTTTCAGTGGTGGCTGGAGATCTACAGACTGGCTCAGGGGCCAGCTACTTCCCATCCACTGCCTCAGGGTTGGCTCCCACAGCAACCCAGCGGGACTGGGGTTGGCTGTGGGACATGGGATGGGACACGGGACACAGGATGTGGGACATGGGTCTGTTTTTCTCCTGAAGCCACATGCCACAGCATCCATTGTGGAGTGATTTGCCTCAGCCTTCTGCCAGGCATGAAGGCAGCATTTGATCGGGAGGGGAGGGCGCCCGATTCTCATATGTTCTTAACTAGAGCTTGAGATGCATTTAGCTTCCAGTGACAGCCCTGGCCCTCTATCCTGTCGCACACGCACGGACACAGCCTCTTGAGACTGAGGTCTGGCTGCAGAGCTCAGAGCTGGAGGTGATGCTTGGGAAAAGTGGCCTGGCTGGGTGGTCACACCCTCTCCAGCAGGCTGGAAACCTTCTCCCAACCCCTCCAGCAGCAGCTCTCACGCTGCCCAGTGAGGCTAGGAGGGGGAAAAGCCTGTGCAGGAGGGATGGAGATGGGGACAGGGATGGGGACAGGCTGCCCATGTCCCAGCAGCAATGGAGGAAAGCACAGTGACCATCTGGGGTTGCCAACAAGAGTGCAATGGAAACAAGATTTTGCCAGGGATGTTGGGCTGCAAGGAGGGGCAAAAGATGGGAAGAGGGGGCTCAGCTCAGTACAAGCATGAGGGAAGCTGCAGCTGAGTCCTCTGCGGCAGGGGGGGTCGGGGAGCTGCGGGCACCAGAAACATGCTCAGGGCAGCGAGCGGCTGGTGCTGCACTCTCGGGGCCTCTTCCAGCCAAGCTCTGAGCCAGACACAAATCATCACGGATTTCTCCTCCCAGAGCCGGCGCCAGGGGCAGGCCTTTTGCTTGGAAGCTGGATTCAGCCTGGGGACCAGAGGTCCATTTCGACCAGTTGCACGTTTATGTGTCCCCTGGGAACCCGCGGCTCGCCTGCTGCCGAGGGCTGCTTCGCTTTGCTGTGTGTTTTGTTGTAGAAAGAGCAAGGTTTGGTTTCAGCATGTTCCTTTTTCTTCCTTGCAGCACTTTTATGTATGCAGCAAGAACCCCTCCCTGCCTGCTGACAGCTGCACAGGAAGGCTTCAGGGATGTTTATAGGGTTTTTTTCTCTCTCATTTTTTTTCCTGTGGCTGCTGAGGCCTGTTGTTGAGATAAATACGACTTCAAACCACCGTCCCCATCTTCTCAGACTGTTGATGTTTAGGTCCCCTTTTGGAGGGGGTGTTTCAGGGTCTGTGGAGGAAGGTGGGTCCATCTCTCCCTGGTCTCCAGGTCCCCTCTCCCTGTTTCTATGCCCACCACCACAGCGGCACCAGTTCTGCTCCATTGCACTGCCAGGACAGAGAATCCCCAAGAACCAAGCCCAAAAGGGGTTGGAGCTTGCCCAGCGTTGGCAGAAGCTTTGGCCAGTGGAGCCCTTCCTCCTTTCTTCAGGCTCTGGGATGTTGGGAGCATCCCCTCCCCCAGGCAGGCATTTGTTGAGGGGATCTGTCAGGAGCATCTCAAGGTTAGGTATTTAAGTCGCATTACCCATGCTAATGCATGCAGCACGGGGAGAACCTCGCCAAGGGCCTGACTATGCTCCCTCAATGCTGACTAATGCCAATTCCTACCTCAGTTTTGTGCGCCAGGACCCCAGACCCACCCTGAGTTTGTGCTGATCCACTCTTACTGCTCTACAAGGCTGAGTTTGGAAGTCGGCCGTGTTTCCTGGGCTAAAACACATTGCCCATTGTCGCGGTGTGCCGTGTGCCAGACTCCAGCCACATGCGTGGCCCCTCTGCAGGCAGGGGCTGAGCCTCAGGGGCTGAAATACCACTAGCCAGTTCCATCCCTCAGGGCTGGGGGCTGAAGCTGCCTTCGGGAGGCAGCTGCCTGCATGCAATCACCTCTCCCTGGAGACTCGTTGCAAAGGAGCAATAAGCCCTTTCCCTCTCAGCAGTGCCAGGGATGCCTGCACAGCACTGCTCCTCCCTGGGAGTACCAACCCTTCGTGCTGCCGGCCAGACCAGGGCAGCCTGGCTCTGCCAGACATGCTGCATCCATGCCCTGATCGGCAACGAACAGGGAGACACGGTGGGGCTGAGCCAAGGAGTGTGGCGGTGCCTGGGCACACGTGTGCCCAGACCCACTGGTGGGCTTGGCCTTGGCACTTCTCCTGGTTGTGCAGCTCCTCAGGGACTTCCCCGAGGCTGGCACTGTCCCTGCACAGTGGGGGTCAGGTCCAGCTCAGCTCATCCCTGGACCTCAGGCTGCCTCGGGCAGAGATCCTGGTGGTCCTGCCCCGGCTCTGGGTGAGCAGAGGCACCTGCAGCATCCCTACCCTCTGGGGTCCGGGCAGGGGGTCACACTTGAGCAGGCTCCTGCCCGGGCTGAGGACCGAATCTCGGGGCCGGGGGAGCTCC